>NW_022987552.1:1592821-1760321 GCF_902827165.1 Trematomus bernacchii
ATGTGTGTGTGTGTGTGTGTGTGTGTGTGTCAGGGGAAGGGTGGGGGGTCTCTGACAGGTGGGAGGGGTCACATCTGTTTCCTGTTGCACACCAGAGAGCAGTAAACTCAGAGAATATCCACAGAAACGTCCCTCGACCTTCTATAGAGCCTGACAGGAAGCTGGAGCTGCTGCTGATGAAAGATTGTATTCATGTTGGCTCTGATGTCATGTCCACGATCTGCACACGTCTCATAACGACTCCTCGGGTAGTTCAAGTTCCTGAGAAGGCTACACAGACCTTGAAAAAGCCAGCGAGGAAACCTTAAGTTTTATTTTGTCACAGATGAGTAACGTTTTTTCAGCCCTAACTTTGGTTATGAGTCAACGAGCTTCACCAAAGTCTCCTTCACGGTCCAGGTCAAAAACAGAGTTGTGTGTGACGCTGCCTTGCTTTTGTGACTTGGAGTTTCTATCAAAATGTATGAAACAGACAATTAATGAATGTCTTTAAACTGGCTCGTCAAAAACAGAGAGACAGACAAAAGAGAGGAAGGAAAGAGAGACATTTGAATATATTCATCAAATCTGAATTCGCTTGCTGTTCTTAAGTACACATTTTAGTTACTTTTAATATTTTAACTACATATCACATATCCACTCACAAACTTTAACTTGTAATGTAGTATTTCCTAAAGTGTGGTTTTAGTACTTTAACTTAAGAAAAAGGTCTGAATACTTACTCCACAGCTGCAACAATATGCACCAATCAGAGTCAGTTAAAAATGCAAATACAGAAATGAATTTGAAATAACTTAACCGGTGATTTTGGAAGAATATATTGGGTTAATGTAGGTCCTCCGTACCAAACAGGCTACACAATACACTTCAGTAAGAACCAGAAGACTTTAAGCATGACTTCATCTGTTTTACTTCAAGATAACGTGGACATTTGATTTCCAACCAACTGAGTCATATCAGACACAACTTCTTTCACCTCATCAGCACATTTTTCATTTACTGATTAAACGATAAGTCCCACACAGCTAAATAATCCCCTCGAAACCATCATTTATTCCCTACACCTAAAATAGATATTTTAAGGATTCTGATTCCCTGGAGTATTCTGCTTCTGCTCACAATGTCAAGAATCCTTTTAAAGGTTTAACATTTTAAAGCCATAGAAATGTAGAAACCCAATTCTAACATTATCTGTTGGTTGTCAGATAATCTGCCTTGGACTTCTCTGGACTTCAGTTGATACTGGAGTAAATGATTAACCAAGCTTCACTGATACAACTTTAAACAGTAGTAGAGTGTCTGATCACACACACACACACACACACACACACACACACACACACACACACACACACACACACACACACACACACACACACACACACACACACACACACACACACACACACACACACACACACACACACACACACACACACACACACACACACACACACACACACACACACACACACACACACACACACACACACACACACACACACACACACACACACACACACACACACACACACACAAAAATGTAGTTATTCATGTTTTCATTTCATGTGTTAAAAGGTTATCTAATCTAAGCTTGTAAAGTATTGTATATGTATTAAAAACATGTACGTTTGCAATGCCACTTCCAATGATTGTCCACATAATTTAGTTTCAGTTCTAACACTGAAGCACAATATTTAAAATGTCTCTGAATAGAGTGCCACAGTGACGCGTCCTAAAGCCCGGAAGTAAACTCCTTCCGGTTCCTTCGACAAAAACGCAATGCAATCTCTCCATAGGGTTTTGGAAAATATCTGTAAATAAGGTCTGTGGTTGGTTGAGACACATTGAAGAGACGGATCACGTTTTGTTCAGCCGGATAATCTCCACATGTCTACCCTACTTTTATCATTTTCTAATCATAAATCTAGTCGTTATGCTATAAACGAAGTACAGCAGGGTCGCTGCTTCAACGTCACGCCAACTTCAGATCCATATTCAAACACACAGATTCTAAATGGAACAAGTTGAAGCATTTGTTTGAACAGTTAGCAGGAGGCAGGCACTTGCTTTCAAGCAGAACAGGGCAAACAAACTTAGAGGAGTGTTTACGTGTTCGGCGTAATGACGTACAACGTCCTCCACGACTTCTGTAGTCCTATTCAGCCACTTGGTAACAACCATCGTTTTTCAGACACGTCAACTCTTCAGAAATCACCAGCGGGGTCACTGCTGATGGATTTAATGTCCTAGAACAAAACGTGATCCGTCTCTTCAATGTGTCTCAACCACAGACCTTATTTACAGATATTTTCCAAAACCCTATGGAGAGATCCCATTGGCTCTGAGACCAGGGAACAGGAAGTGGTGAAATGCTGACTCACTTCCGGGTTTTAGGACGCGTCACTGTGGCACTCTATAGTATTGGGACATCTCTTTTAAACTCTCTTTCCAACAAACAAAACAAATCTCCATGCAGGAAAAAGTGCAGGAACCACCATTTTTGTTCCTTTTTCACAGTGAAGCAGTATTGAAGCCAGCAGTGTGGGCGTGTTGCCAGATCTGATAAAGATTTAACAGCGTGCATTTTATTTACATCAGCACATTCTCTGGCAGCAGAGCCAGGCCTGCTGTCAGACAATGTGACGGACATGAAGCTTCAGGGGCCGGACGCTCACATTCAACACTTTCACACTTTTAGAAAGAGCTTCTCTGCAGCTGCACGTAACATGTTTTGTGTTATAAATAAAGAAGAATGTCCCTTCACTTGAGTTTAGTTATAATAACGTGACCGTACAGACTGCAGCTTACTGATATATAGGACTTTTATTAGCTTCTGGAGTCTAAATAGATTCAGATAACACGCTGATACTTGAAGTCGTGAATGTGCAAAGCTGCTTCTGATTCCTCAGATATTTTTTTGGGGTGTAACAGAAGACAGATGTTAGGGATTGGTATGGCACTAAGAATAACTTCTCAGCAGGTGGTGAAATGAACTGTGGATTTGTCAGTCTGTCAGTTTTTGACTTTGAACTAAACCACGCTAGTCAGGTGATCCTAGCTCTTACACGTCGAATCATCAGCACAGTGAGAAACCACAAAATTAAAGAAACTAATAACAACCACAGGGGTTTTCATCACTGTGGATCTGATGAGAACATAGTTAAAGGGACACTTCACCACAAAAGAAACAGGATGATATTAGTGTTCCTTTATGCATAATACACATATTTAACTTCTCTCATTGCAAATTTTTCCTCCGTCAGTATCAGAAGTACTCCGGTGACTTTCTCTGTGTTTACAATGCAAACAGAAACCGCTAATAGCTGATTTAGCATGTTCTTTCATGGTGCAAATGGACCAATATGTAAACAAATACAGGCTCCATGGCAACATATGCAAACAGAAACATACTGAGCTGTGAGACGTATTCCCTAACACCCATCCTGGTGAAACAGTGTGTGTGACTGACCAGTGCACAGAGCAGATCCACAGCCTCCAGCACCAGCTCCTGGTGTCCGACCCGCGTCAGGCCCAGAGACAGCAGCTCCTGGTGGGACAGCCTCAGCAGCTTCTCCCCGTCCACCTGCTGTCGCTGGAGGGCCGGCATGTACTGCTGCAGGCTGTCGTCCAGACCTGGAGACACAGAGACACAACACAGTGAGAGGGGGCACCAAGCAGACATGTTGTTCAGAAATCTCCACACCATTTTATGAATCATTTTCTGTCAAAAGTCTTTACTGCACCACCGCTAAGCTAAAGGCGGCTAATGTTGGGCTATAAAGGAACTACAGCACGGTCACATGACTTCACGTCACCACCGCTAAGCTAAAGGCGGCTAATGTTGGGCTATAAAGGAACTACAGCACGGTCACATGACTTCACGTCACCACCGCTAAGCTAAAGGAGGCTAATGTTGGGCTATAAAGGAACTACAGCACGGTCACATGACTTCACGACGTCTCCACCGCTAAGCTAAAGGTGGCTAATGTTGGCCGTGATGACTTTTATGGCGCATTTCCACTACAGCGCGGAGCGCGGTTTAAGCGTGCCGTGCCCGGCCTGTTTTTGGTTGCGTTTCCAGTAGTATAGGCGTAGTTCCGGCTAGCGGGTACTTTTTCACAGTTTTCTGGCTCTCCAAAATCGACGTTCTTTCCGGGCCAACAACCGGGCTGAGTATGCTAAACTAGTGAGGGAATCGTTGGAAACTACAACAAAATGAACATATTTTACCGTGATTTAATTGTAATACACGTTTCAAAATGATGCCGAAGTAACAACATACTGATACCGGTTAGTAAAAACCATGAATTAATGCTTTGTCAAGTCTGCAGACAGACGGCAGGCGAAAAACCTTTTTCGTGTGTGTTTCGCGTGTTTTCTGAATGGAGATTGGCTAAGCTAACGCAGTATATGCTCCGACCGTCCACACTCACAACAACGGCCTACAGACATAAATAAAGCAGCGACTGTATTCACCATGACACAGGCAGTCTGTGGTTTGTACTTGTTTAACTTTTGTCTAGTTTCTGAACAGATATGAGGAGCTGTGAGCTCTGAGTGCTAACAGCTAACGGCTGATGTTGGTTTTGTGTTTCGCATTGAAGATGACGTCACGGCTCCGCCTACACTGCGTTACTATAGTTACTACCCCAGTTCCTAAACTGTAATGGAAACGCAGCATAAAGTGAGCCTGGCCTACCAAGGCCTAACTATACCGTACTAAGCCGTGCGAGGCCCTGCAGTGGAAATGCGCCATTAGTCGTCTCATTTATGGCGCATTTCCACTACACGGCCTCGCTCGGCCTCGCTCGGTATGGCTAGGCCTCGTTATGCCTTGTTAGGACTGGCTCACTTTATGCTGCACTTCCATTACAGTTTAGGAACTGGGGTAGTATCTATAGTAACGCAGTGTAGGCGGAGCCGTGACGTCATCTTCAATGAGAACCCCAGAAAAACAACACAGCCGTTAGCTGTTAGCACTCAGAGCTCACAGCTCCTCATATCTGTTCAGAAACTAGACAAAAGTTAAACAAGTACAAACCACAGACTGCCTGTGTCATGGTGAATACAGTCGCTGCTTTATTTATGTCTGTATAGGCCGTTGTTGTGAGTGTGGACGGTCGGAGCATATATTGCGTTAGCTTAGCCGATCTCCATTTAGACAACGCGCATTTTAAAAGGTTTTTCTCCTGCCGTCTGTCTGCAGACTTGTCAAAGCATTAATTCATGGTTTTTACTAACCGGTATCAGTATGTTGTTACTTCGGCATCATTTTGAAACGTGTATTACAATTAAATCACGGTCAAATATGTTCATCTTGTTGTAGTTGTAGCCTCCTTGCCAGCGATTCTCTCTCTAGTTTAGCAAATTCAGCCCGACTCAGCCCTGTTTGTTGGCCCCGATAGAACCACGATTTTGTCGGGCCAGAAAAAAGGTGAAAAAGTGGCCCCGGGCCGGAACTAGGCCTAGTGGAAACGCAACCAAAAACGGGCATGGCACGACACGGCACGCTTAAACCGCGCTCCGCGCCATGGTGGAAATGCGCCATTAGACACTTGTTAAGTTCACCAGTGGGGTATTACTGATATATTTTATGTCGTAGAGTTAACATCTCTTCAGCTTGTGTTAACCACAGACCTTATTTCAGGCTAACAACCAAAAACACAATAAAAAAAAACTTCCAGACGAGGATAGAGGAAGTGCAAAAATTGGGACTAATTTCAGGGTTTTAGGACTCATTCCTGCACCACTCTATTGGAGGTTTGAAACAAAAATCATATTTACAGGCCACGGGGAGGATGTGTCTGTGCAATGGGAGGGAGCATAGACGATACCGGGACAGAGTTTCCTGACTGAGTTTCAGTGAAAGTCGTCTCTGTTATGATCCATTCAAGTTTGACAGCAAACACAACTGCTAAGTCAACACGGATCCATCGCAGCTCACACCACGCTGCCACCTCACCACACTCTGCTCAAGACATCTGCACATAGCAGGCCGCCGGTTTGATGCCGCACATTCATCACCGTCCACTGTACTACGCTGCTTTCATTCTGTCCAAATATTATAGCAAACTCCGTAACTATAATCTTTATCGTAAGAAAAACATAATATAGTTTACAAAAACAGTAAAACTGACCAAAATTAAATACTGAATTGCACGTCTGTGGTTGAAAATGTTCATATAAGTCTAGAGTCAAAACTATACATCATTTTTAAAAGCAAACTTTCAAAAAAGATGACAAAGAGGATGGGATCTGGACCCTTCTGGATCCCGTGATCTCATAAGATCGAGACACCGACAGCACCAGCGGCGCCACTTTGTGCCCGACCCTGAACTTTGACCCCTGACCCCTCTGTGAAGGCAGCAGCGGGAGACCACATAAAAGAGTTCTCACACCGGATCAACAGAGGAGCTTCTGCCTCATGATTCTGCTGACCCACACCCGTACGCAGACTCATGTTCACCTCCGGGAGTCTTAAAATCAAAATAACATGGTGCACCTTTTCTCCCCAATTGTAGAGGTCACATTGTTGATATAAAGAATTTACCTATCCAACTAGAACTATGATTAATTTATTTCTGACATATTTAAGGTAAATGATTTTTCAGTGATTCTCAAATTAATGTTTTAAAGCTTATTTAAACTCAGGCTGTGGAAACTAATGATTCTTGGATGAAAATATAAAAACAATTGCAGTCATTATTTTACTTTTACTTCAAATTATTTAAGGTTTAGAGAAACTGTAAGGAGATTAGGTTTAGACACCTCCAAAGCTTTACAGTTAGAATCATATTGAATGAATCACCACGTAATCAGCTAACATGTGTACACTTTTAACTGTAAGGCTTGGTGTTTGTCTCCTAAACTAAAAATACTTGTCAGTTTGAGAAAGCTTTTGCACCGAGCGTCCACCAAATGGTCGGCGTTATAAAGCTGTAAGCACCGAACAAAATGCCTGAGCTGGTGTGAACAGGAGGAGAAAACAACTGGCCCTGCATGAGGCCATTAAAGAAACTCCAGGCAGGAGGACAGATGGCCGACTCCACATTCCTCTGCCTCTAACCGCTGATGGGACACCTCTGCTGTCACACCTCTGACACCCACAATGCACTGCGGGAGACTCATCACAACGAAGAGCAAAGGCATTTCAATAAAGTTCACACCGGGCAGGGTTACAAGAACAAGAACTAATTTTGAGACCTTGAAATTAAGAAATCATCATTTTGAATGCTGAAATGAAATGCTTAATACACTGAATGCACTCCTGCAAAAAAATCAAGATGGCATGACAACTGTCGAATCAGAGGAGAACAAATGACTACGTAATAATACTAGCAGCTGTGAGCTACACTACAGATCTCCTGCTTTAGTCATTTGTTTTTTCTGCTCCAGTTGAGCTGCTACAAAAAAAAACAGTGACAGAAAACATGCCGTGCTCCTACATGTTCCCGGAATAATGCCAAGATGCAAATCCCCATGACATCCCGAAACCTCCTCAGATAAATGATCACGACATCCAGACATAATTCAAATAACCCCTCCTTCATGTTGGCCGGCGGCTGGTGAGAGTGTGTGGTCACCAGGAATGTGTTGGTGACAGCCGGGGTCACGTTCCTGACAGCCGAGGAGGCCGATAATCTCTCCGGCTGCGTGTCACGCGACAGTCAAATCAGCTGCTAATGAAAACATGACAAAGAGAAGCCAGCCTCCTGCAGAGAGGAAACCTGAAGCTGCACATATGAGCTTCTGTTGGGCACTTTCATGGAAGTCCAAGTCAACTGGGATAGAACTGATGGTTTCAGGTCCAGATTTACCAGCCTAACTGTTTGCTCGAGTCATTGGGGTTTGTCTTATTTCTTATAAACTAAAAATAAAGTACACTGAGCCCCAGACATTCAGATTTACAGTAGCTTCAGACTTATGAGAGTAAATACATGCATTTATCTTCTTACTAACACTTCTGCTGCTTCTAATTTACAGATATTTTCTCTACATTCATTTCACATGTTGAATATTTTCTATTAAACCAGACCGCATGAGGGATAACAAGAGCCTGGCCTGAAGAGAAATGTCTTGAGGCTTTAATAATGAGAAGATAATGGTACATTTACGTGAGACTGGACATTTAAGACATCATAACCACTGGTAAAATGTGTGTAAGACGTTGATTTACATTGTGGAATAACCTGAAATAAAAACACTTCCCAACACCGGCAAATTGCCAACATCCAGATCTGGATCCAATGTTCCCGTGAGAAATAAAACGTCACTGATTTATGTGACAGTTGAGACATTTTTGTCATTGTGCACATTGCAATCGGGTTTGGCACTCGACCCAAAACCTTTGGAGAACGTCTTCAGGCTGACGAAGAAGCCGGATCAGCGCTCTGAAATCCTGCTGAGCCGAGCTTGTGGCTACGGAAATGCTTCTCAAGTAGCACGATGAATCAAACACAGAAAAGTGATTACGGGAACGCTGCAAAAACTACTGACTGGTTATGTGACGGTTTGAATAAAGTTTAATTAGAAAATGCCACAGTGTATATTTAAAAATGGTTGTCTCTGGCCATATTGAGTCTCAGTTTTGACACAAGAACCACAGATGTTCCAGTAATGTGAAAACTAATTTCATACATTTTATTTAGATATATTTTTACCAGATTGAACAACTTTTGTCAACATCCTTGAAAACATCCCATCACATTTTCTTTCTGCACATTATGGACTGAATGTCATATATGAACAGGACTTATGTTTAGCAGCAGTCCCAACCTTTTCGGATTGACCACAAAAAGTAATCTAATCAGCTAAGAGGTCACAGCAAAGTTCACACTGGAAACGGCCTGATTTAATCTTTGCTCTTTGAAAAGCACTTTGAAACCGACTTGTTTGTTGACAGAATAACTCAACATGAGAGACTGACTATACTGAAACCAGTGTTAACATTGACAACTTTTTCACTGAACATAGTTGTCTTTTTTGTTAATGATTTTTGTTAAGTTGCAAGCAGAACATTTGAATTTCTGATATATAATGGACCTGTAAGGATCTGTCCACGGTGCTTTTCTAGAGGCACGAGTTTCCACAGTTTACTTTAGTCACAGACATAAGAAAAGTTAATTTCTCCGTCAGTGGTCTTGTCTCGGACCGGTCTAATATTTGCAGACGACCCCGGGCCTCCTCCTGTCACTCAGCAGCTGCTGGGAAACTCTTCAGGGTGGGAAACTCTTACTTTTCACTGCATTGTCAAAACCTCTGACAGTCTCTGCTTCACCCATCCGATGCTCAGTTACCAGCGGGAATGCTCCTTATTGGAAAAACAACCCATTTACCAACTGGTCTTGATGTTCTTTGTAAAAAACTAGGAATGGTTATCAGAAAACTCTACAACAAGATAGAAGTCTTTACTGTTGAATTCATTCTTGTGGCTTATGTCCAAACACCAGATGAAACTCTTTCAATAACCCGGCCTTTGTTGACTTGGTAATAGTTTGAACCATCTTCTAAATTCCTGAACTGACAGCGACTCAAAGTAGTTATAAGGCGCGCTGATGATAAAGTGGGTTAGTCTGCAGTCAAACACGTAAAGAAGTCCGTAAAAAGAAAGACAGAACAGGTGCAGGTGAAACTCCAGCTGCTCATAAACAGTCCAGTTAATCATTGGACAGAAAGAAAGAAACAAGAAGTTAGGACTTGTTTTACAGAGGGCCGTGATGAGAGACCCACCTCCAAACATCTTCCTCACTGAGAGATGTTTGTGGTTTAGTGCTTTGAAGGTCAATTGGAGGAAAATCTTGACATGCTGTGATAATATCAGACATGGGGAACGTCTACTTTTTACTGAATCTAAAGATATTCAGTTAACCAGCATGTTGAACAACCATAAGCATCAAATCCTCACATTTGAGAAGCTTGAACCATTGCATTTATGCTTGATATTATTCCTAAATGTATTATTCGATTATATAAAATGGTTATCGATCATTTTCCTGCTGATCGATATTCAAGAATTGTTGCAACTGTGGACAAAATGAGGCGGTGGATTAATAAAAGGATTAATAATATTAGATTTGACACAAACAACTGGAGAATTATCAATGACAGTTCTCTGTTTCTAAATGTAATTCTCAAATGATATTTAAAAGAGCTGCTTTGGAGGCGTGTGGCGCAGTGGATAGAGCGTTGGTGTTTGGATCAGGGGAGCACAGGTTCAAACCCCACTGCAGTCAGCATGTCGTTGTGTCCCTGAGACACTTCACCCCAAATTGCTCCTGTGGGGATTGCCCACAGTATTGAGTATGTAAGTCGCTTTGGATAAAAGCGTCTAACATGTAACATGTTATGTTATGCTTTGAATTATTTTGATCCACTTTGGGGAACATACTGTGTAAAACACCAACCATCCCTGGAGTCAGACATTCCTCAAACCACAGATAACGTTTCCCTGCATTGAGAAACTCTCCCGGTTGGACTCTAAATCTGCTGTTCATTCCAACAAATGGCACGCGTTGTTCAATGAAGTCACAAAGACGGAGTTCGGACCCGACACTCCCCAGCTGGGAGCCACAAAAGGAACATTTACCCCACCTCCATCACAACAGGACGAGGGTAGAGAGGAAAAGAGCGCTGCGGCAATTCATAGCTTCACTGGGCCTCTGTCAAACACCAAACTATATCACACACACACACACACACACACACACACACTGGCCATTCATCTCATTGGTACGAGGCAGCGGGGGGAACACACTCTGTTGAGCAAACACTATTCAGGAGGAAAAAGGATTTCCTTGAGCAATGTGCAGATCTGTGCTCAGACGTCTTGTGAAATCACACTGAACGGTCCCCTGTGTGCTGAGCTGTAATCCCACTGTAACACCAGGAGAAGCACTGTACGTCCAACAGATAAGCTGAGCTGAAGGGAGTGCTGCTGGTCATTGTTTTCTCAAAATTGCATATTCCACACATTCTTTATCGATACACATTCCTGCTGCGGTTTACTGTTAACGTGCAATGAGGCGTAGCATTGGCCAAAAAAGAAAACTAGGAGACTACAGGTTTAGGAAAATGGATATAAACATGTCATGATGTACTTTTTGGAGGTTAGATGATAGAGAAGTATGTTTGTGAGACACCAATGAAATGTGGGACCTGTATTCACTTAGAAATATAATGCCTTATCTAAAGGAATATGGAGTTTAAATATGTTTTATTGGCATATCTCTGTCTGACAGCAGGATGATGCTCAACAGTGTAAAACTCTACTTTCCATTAACTTTTTGGGGAATTAAACTTGTCTTTAAACTGAGCAGAGCGGTTAGGTTTAAAGCATTTTTTAGAGGTGTTGATTATACAAATGACAAAATCTTACCAAACCGCAACTTCTTGTGAACAGGGGGCATTAATCCGGCGCAAACAAGTGATTAATGGCATGTTTCTGCAGTTTAGAGAGTTTGATGATTTTTACTTTTAACATTTGTAAGAGGAAACCTCACAGAAATCATTTTTGGGGATAAAAAACGAGTGTTTCCATAACATAACTTGTTTGTTTACACACAGGGAATGTTACAAATGTATTTTGTCATTACGATAAATGCTAAAATTGAGCAAGCTGACTTTGTTAAGCATGTTAATGTTAGCTTTAGAGGGTTGGAGAAGTAGACATTCTGAGCGGATGCTGGCACTAAAGGATGATCCCAGAGTCACCGAGAAAAATAAATTCACCCTCTGAGGATCATGAATAATGGGACCAACTGTCTGTAATCTTTCCAAAAGCAATAACATTTTATCTAGGGGAAAAATTCCTGCTGTACCACAGTGACATCACTACATGCGGCTAGAATGGAGACCAGTCATGCAGGTTTTACTCATTCAGTTGTTCACGCATATGACGCAAGCTGATCAAATCTCACAATCTGCTTTAGGATCTATTAATAAATCGTTACGTGAGTCACGGTGATATTCCACTAACACAGCTCAGTTCCCACAGAAACACTAATGTGTGTCTGACTCACAGCAGCACTAATGCCATTATGTTGGACATCTATGGACATGTGTATTTGTGACTTGTTAGCTAGCAGAAATGTCCAGCTATGTACGCCTTTTCACAGATAAACAAACGCACATTGTTTGATAATTATATTTCAAATATGTTTCTCAGCTTCCTTCCTTCCTTCAAAGACCATGCAGGCAGGAAGGGCTTTGTTTGATCAAATCCCTCAAACTGATGTTCACCATTTTGAGGGATAAAACAAGTTTATCTTGGCAGAACAACAGAAGGGAGGAATGGTCAACAAGTCAAAGTGCAAGATAGAAATCTAAATTGTATGAAACTGAAAAAAACCTGTTGAAGATGACAGGATTAAAAAAATTGGACAATCATCCAAAGAGTCGGATAAATGTCAAAGGAAATGCTGTGTCAAAGGGTTATAATGTAAGTTGTTAAGTTACGAAATGGGGTGTAAATCCAGGCCAGGGTTATCAATAAAATATTTCTTTTTGGTGATAGAATTCTTGAAAAAGGTTCACAAAATGTAGGCTGGTGAAAATAGATTTGTCCTCACCTATAGTTCAAGTTCTATATTATGTTATTAGATCATAATGACCCATGCATTAACATAGGTTTGAGTATAAAAGTACTATATATATACCCCTCAACTTAAGTGGAGAGGATGTAAAAATGGCATGAAAAGTACAGTAGCTCAAATTAGTCGTCCAAACATATTGTTCTCACCTAGTTCAAATTCAACTGAATCAAACCCTACTGTTTTGTATCTGATGCATCACAATATGCATCGCCCAGCTCGTGGATTATGCTTCTTGTTCATTGTTATTTTTTCTCACAATGCTTCTTAAACACTGCATGTGTCGTGTTATTTGTTCAGTCGTCATCTCGCTGCCATGTGTGACAGCACCTGTCAGACGAGCAGAGGGAAGTATGTGATCTGTCTGAACACGCTGAGCTCCATCGCTGTTTACCTCGAGAGTAGCTCTAGCTACCAAAACATGAAATAACCATGAAAGCCATAAAAGGACTCTCACTCCTACATTATAGTGTGTGTTGTTTCAGTATCGACTAAAATCAAATCAAATCAAATCAAGGTTTATTTATAAAGCACATTTAAAAGCGATTTTTGGTCGGGCCAAAGTGCTGTACATGTAATAACTACAATCACATAAAAACACATTTCTATAATCACAATAAATGTGTCCAAAACATTGAAAAGCTCAGATTTAAATGACCAGATGTGAGTTAGGAAATTAGGTTATCTTAATGACTCATAAAGTATTTTTTTTAATGCATTGTATGTGTCCTCCTTAATACTTAAAAACTACCTTGTTGAATATCAATTTCAAATATATTAGATTTTTTTCAATCTAAATATCTGATTCAATACTAGAGAGTTATCTATCTTAAATTAAGATTCAAGAAACACCTTGTGTTAGGGCTGTGCAATTAATCGTATTTTAATCGCAATTACGATTTTGGCCTGCCACAATTACGAAAACAACATAATCGAAAAAAACAATTATTTTGCTTTGCTTGGTTGTGCACTGCAACATATTTGATCTAATTAATGTTGGTCTCATTTATTTGTATTTATCATATTTATATATGTTTAGTAGCTTGTGGAAGTGCGCTCCAAAATATTTGTTGATCTTGTTTATTGGTATTTATTATTTTGATATTATTTATTTAAATGTATCATTTATTTTTGTATTGGTTTTTCTGTTGAATTATACGTTCAGGGTAATCAACAGTTAAAAAGATACTGTTCAAATTATTATTTGTATTTGTTTTAAAGTTCAATAAATGGATGTTTTCAAAGTCAATGAATAATCGTATTTAATAATCGTGATATCAATTATTGACCCAAATAATCGTGATTATGATTTTTGCCATAATCGCACAGCCCTACCTTGTGTGACTTTTCCCCCAAATAAATGATGGAATTCCCTGACTTTTCCCTCTCTTAGAATATGCACCTGCATCATGCCTATGATATTCCAGGGTTATTCAAGGAATTTGTGTTAAATGTTTGTGGTCAGCTGAAGGAGCTCGGTGACAGCCTGTGAGAGACTTTAACGAGACTGACAAAACCTTCCATTAAAATAACCTGTTGCTTGAGTTGTACACTGTAAAAAACACACACACACACACACACACACACAGAAACACACCCTCACCGCCTACAACCAGAGGCAGCAATCTGCTCTGCTGTTTCACTGAAAACACTGCCACAACTAGAACCCAAAAAGTGGATTGATAAGCCGCTGAAAATAGTCCCCAACCAATGCACTTCCTCCTCCTGTTCGTTGGATATAAACTACAGGAAACAGCTGTTTTAGAAAATAACAGTACATTCTTGATTCAGATTTCCTGGATCGGGTTACTTAGGGGCATTGCGTCTTAATCTGACCCCAGAGTGGATTTACACGAAGTAAAAGGGAGAGAACGAGCCTAATTGAGCCCTCCAGGTCATGTGACTGACCGCAGTGTGTGTGTCACTCTTTTCATGCAGAACAAAAGTGTGATGGTCAGTGAGATGTGGTAAAAGTGTCCGAGCGACCTCCTGACCCCGAACACGACAGGAGGCCGACCGTTGTGAAGAGCGGCTTTTGTCCGAGTCTTTATGGACCCCGCTCTGCTTTGTCTGTGGTGATAATGACGTGTGTGTTGGTATGTGTATGTTTGTGTGTTTGTGCTCTCGGGGGACAAGCTGGGCTCAAAGGACGCTCACTTTCACTTTTATCTGGTACAAAGATGGGATGCACTCGGACACATTACGACTCTTGGCCTTTTTTTGAGTTAATTACATGTTTTCCTCAGTTCAAAAGTCAAACTGGAAGTCACAGACAATAAAGCAGTCATTGTTTATGGTGGCCATCTTTGTCATCATTAACAAATGGCAGCACATCATGCTAAATATTCCTAAAATCTGAGGGCTTATTTACAGGACACTTGCAAAGATTGACCCTAGTCAACGTCAGTGTAATAAAATAAACGAATGCACCATTTAATTTCAACATGCTTCAAAAACATGCCCAGAAAGTATTAATTATCCCATGCAATAATGCAATATTAATTATTTTCAATTTGTTCCTCAACACAAACTAAATCTTCGCACTAATGCACATATGTGATACAGCATCCTCATAACCACTTATATGTTGTGTCGATGCACATCTGAAGTTTCTAGGTCACTGGTTTTCTAAAAAGTTACGGCAATATTTAGTTTTCCAGGTTTTTATAGCCCAAAATGTAAATCCTGTGCATGCATCTTTAAAATATGCACTGATAACAAGCTGTTCTTTTTAATGTGTTACTTTCAAGAATGCAAAAATCTCAAATGTAAAAACAACAATTATCTCAAAAGACACAAATGGTGGCTTGAAAAGTGCCACAGAAACAGTTTCTCTCTTATTGCTACTTGTTCAAACATCACCTAATTAAAAACAGGTCTTTATCAAAGCACAATCATGAGCCTGTTTGGCTTTTTATGGATGATGTGATTCCTGGTAGGGCCTGTTTATGGCTTAATGACAATCTATAATGAAAATAAACACACGGCTCAGTGCTGTGTGCAGATCTATCTGCCTCTCAACAGCCAAGTTTAACAACCAAGCAGAAAAATTACAGCCAGTAAAAAAAAAAAAAAAAAAAGGGTAAACAAGGCAGCCTGGTGCTGAGTCAACAGAGCCTAACAACCAAATGTGTGGACAAAAAAGTCTTATTTTGCCATTTAAGTAAACCTTTTTAACTGTTTCAATGCTGCTTTAATGTACACCTCTGAAAAACAACCCCAGGTAACCATAGCAAGTTACAGCTTTCATAAACTTCTAACTTTATAGCATGCATAATGAAACAGAAAACACCACATAAACTATTACATATAAACTAATTGTGGAAAGTAACATTAAGTACATTTGAATATATATATACCAAAGACAATATCGAGTACCTCCAATGTTGGTACTTTAACTGTATTATTTTGCTAATACATTTATGTACTTGTACTTTAGTTAAATATTTAATGCAGAACTTTTAATTTGCACCACAGAATTTATATTTAAAGTACAGAATGAAGGTACTTCTCCCACCACTGTTACACGACTATACTTCAAATGACTGTTATGTGCTTTAATGTAAGATAACAACAAAGTACTGAAAAAGACAATACAAATATATTCAATAAAAGGTCAGGAAAGGTAAAGATGCAGCTGAAAAAAACTTAGAATTTTTTATTAAACAGCAGTGAACTAGCCGGTATTTATTCCTAAGCACACAATGCAAACTAACATCTCAATTGTTCACTTCAATAACTGCTAACTGCATAGACTGTTTGCTAACAGAGTGACCGTTAGCTTCGTTAGGTCCGGTTATCGCTCACCTCTCATCCAGTCCACCACTTGTTGCGGGGTCCACTTACTCACAGCCTCCATGTCTCACAACGGGATGTATTTCAATCTCCCCCTACTCAAAAATACCGAATTAATTAATTGGACATGATTACCGGAGGAGTTTCCGTTAAAACGCAGAGACAAAACGCGGTACAAACGGTCCCACGGTCAGCGACCAACTGACGGAGCTCGAGGAGAAAGTTTACAGTCAAAGCAGAACACACGCGCGAGGGGCGGGTGTCGGGTTACCGTTGGCTTCAGACCGCGCCCCTTTCTCCCTTCTCCTCCAATCATATACGGGTGTGTGTTAACGCTGCGTTCATTTGCAGTGGGAACGACTGAATATGTGTGGTTCATGATAGGAAAAATACAAATAAGAACTTTTCAAATAAATAAAAATACTAGTACAATAATAAGACATAATGGAAACATGTGAAATGGGACACCCCAATAAGCTTTAAGAAGGTTGAGAACAGACTATAAAGTTAAAGCATTTCTATTATATATCATTAATACATATATAATTGAGAGAGTTCATGTATTATTCAGAAGCATCACAACCTAAAAACCTACCCAACACCAACCAAAAACCCTAAAATCTAAACGACTCTAACCCTAACTACTTAATGGTCTAAAATATGTATTTCTTCAGTCTAACGTTTGTTAAAAATAGGTAAGATAATAGACATTATATAGGAAATGTATGGTACATATACAGTAAATGCATTTCGGAGGAGTGAACTTGTGTATTCAATATCTGACATATTTGATTGACAAGTGCTTTTTTTTTAAGACGGACAGAGATGAAGACATGTTCAAATAGTTATCAATCTCATTCCACATTTAACTTCATTAATACAAAAGAATATGGAACAGGGAGAAGATCAATAAAAGCAATTTTGTAGGAAAAATATGGAAATTAGTAAATTGCCAAACATATCTGCTGCTATTTTGATAACGAGGTAAATGTTTGAGTCATTGCTAATGAAAAAAAGCTTAGTATTTGTCCGTTCCAGCTTCAAAAACATAAAGATTTGCTGCTAATTGTCATTTTTTTCTTTCTGTTTTCTAAATATGTTTTGATTTCGGACTAGTTCTCCAACAAATCCAGTGTCATGTACATGGAAAATGTTATTTCTACAGCGAAAACTGATTCAGAATACTTTATTGTTTGTTAAATTTACATATAATGAAAATGTGTGTTTGGCAAGGGCAAATAAGATGGAGTAACCCTCACCATAGACATTACAACGTACATTGTAGACACACAAAGAGGGAAGTGACAAGTCCTAATAAGGGTGGTTTGTTCTTCCACTGTCTGCACATGTTATTAGTATTATTATTATTACATTTCAGTTATTTATTTATTTAATCGTTTATTTGGCGTTTATTAGTGCAGCGTCCAGTGTGTTTTTTGTGGATGAATTCCCCTAAGGGGGGGGGCAGTCCATGTAAACATTTATAAATAAAACACATACTTTTAAAAGACTTAAAATTGTCAAAACTTAAGAAATGGTGTTTATCAAGGATGGTACAGTGGTGGTATGAATTTGGCTTTCTGTCAAACACCTTGATAGCCCTCTTGTACAGCTGTATGGGTTTCAGGTTTGTGGCACAAGCAAACGACCAGTTTGTCAAACAGTATTCAATGTGGGATAGAATCATGCAGTGGAGGTATGACTTTGCAGCATTGACAGAAAGGTCTAATTTGTTTAAAATGTTGCAAGTTGATTTAATAGTATTTGATACTTTCTTAATTAGGGATGGGTATCGTTAAGGTTTTAAAGTAGTAGTAGGCCTACTACTACTTTTATCGATACCGCTTATCGATCCGGTCTTTTAACGGTACTCTTATCGGTTCTTTTGGAGAAACAAATAAACAAATTGTGAACAAAATTAACATTGCTTTTTATTTAAAGGGGACCTATCATGCAAAATGCACTTTTGTACGTCTTGTATACATGAATATGTGTCCCCGGTGTTCCAGGGAACTCACCAAGTGTCAGAAAACACAACCCTCTCTATTTTCCTCCATACCCAAATCTCTAAAAAAGGGGCTGCAACGGATCTGATAAAAACTGATCCAGATTTGAACACTGTCCTGACGTCAGGAAAGTGGCGCTACGGCTATTGGGCCAACTCTCCACCTATCAGGGGAATGTGGGGTTGGGCCACGGCCGGCCATTGCCGCTCGAAAGCGCTGGAGACGCTGTAGTACATATGCCAGGCCTGTAAGTGGCACTGTAGTCTGCCACAAAAGCAGCGAAGAAGACTTCCCGCGCATATGGTAACCATGGTTACCCTTCTGTTTATTCTCCGCTATGGCTTTTTTTCTCCCTCCCCGAGGCAAGCGTTTGCTCCCGCTGCTTTAATTCAATGCAATCCCTCCCCGTCGAGGCAAGCACCGTAATTCTCTCCGGTTAGTCCACCAGCAGATGACAAACACCCACCTCTCCGCCTCTTCCAAGGGACGAGGGGACCGTGCGGCAGAGTTTCAGTTTCAGTTTCACCGGTCAAGAGTTTAAAGTTCAAATCTTCCGGACAAAATTATAAAAGTGTCGGTCAAAGGTCTTCTTTGTTATTTATTGAGCTTTAAAACAAATGAATAACGACTCTATAGGCCTATAATAACACGGAGGACGGAGATCTATTTTTCTCCCCCTCTTCTGACTTCATCAGAGCACGGCTCCCCTCTCCTGCAGGGGGGCGTGGTCTCACAGAATCAGCCCCGTAGACAGCAAACAGCAAATAGAGCGAAATGAGGCATGGCTAAAATGCATGATCTGTTTGGTATTTTGAAAACAGAAACGTATAAATATACCTTATATAGGTATGGCCCTACAATATATCATTTAAATATAGCATGATAGGTCCACTTTAAATTAAAGGTGGGGTAGGTAAGTTTGAGAAACCGGCTCGAGATACACTTTTTGTTATATTCCATGGAATGCTCTTAACATCCCGATAGCAATGAATATCTTAAGTGCTTTGACAAAAAATCCTACCTACCTGTCAGCCTTCCATCTGTGCACAAACTTATCTCGTGCCCTCATTGGTCATGTGCGCGTTCGTGTGTGTTGGAGGAGGGGCTCTGTAAGGAAGTGGCAGATTTTTTCCGGTTGTGTATTTTCAAATTCTAGCGCACTCGAGCTGGTTTCTCCAAAATTACCTACCCCACCTTTAAATAAATAATATTTCACATCAAAAGAAACAACAATGTTTTAACAAATCGTATTAAATAATCTGATGACAGAATTGTAAACAGAATAGCTGAAACTTTAACAAAATAAATAACTCAGTTACCTCTAATCTTTAACCCATGTTTGTATCATTGAGTTAGCACCGTGTGTGTGTGTCCACATCGAGACGGGTAAAGTTTAACCACACCTCGGAGCGCGTTCTCTCCGCCATCTCCGCTGTGTGTGTGTGTGTGTGTGTGTGTGTGTGTGTGTGTGTGTGTGTGTGTGTGTGTGTGTGTGTGTGTGTGTGTGTGTGTGTGTGTGTGTTGCTGCATGTAGCAGCCGAGCGTGTGTGTGTGTTGCTGCATGTAGCAGCCGCGTGTGTGTGCGTGTGCGTGTGCGTGTGTGTGTGTGTGTGTGTGTGTTGCATGTAGTTGGCGACACTAAAACTGCAATATAATGTTTGTGTAGCAATAATACATATGACATATCTTTTTTACATGTCTCCAGTACCGATAACAAGACCGATAACGTCGGAGCTTAACGGTACCACGGTCTTCAATAATTCAGCCCTGGGGCCCGTTTAATACCGGGGCTCGGTACCCATCCCTATTCTTAATATGTTTCTTAAAAGACAAGTTTGAGTTATGAGAATATGCTTACCAACTCCATGATAAAATCGTGGGAAAATAACTATGATCTTTCATAACGTCACTCTGAGGAAGTGACAAAGTATTAATCACAGAATGAAGAAGCACCATCTTTAAGAGGAAACCGTTTCACACACAGTCATCAGAACAAGAGGCAGAGGAAACCGTTTCACACAGTCTTCAGAACCAGAGGCAGAGGAGACCGTTTCACACAGTCTTCAGAATAAGAGGCAGAGGAAACCGTTTCACACAGTCTTCAGAACCAGAGGCAGAGGAGACCGTTTCACACAGTCTTCAGAACAAGAGGCAGAGGAAACCGTTTCACACAGTCTTCAGAACAAGAGGCAGAGGAAACCGTTTCACACAGACAGTCTTCAGAACAAGAGGCAGAGGAAGCAGAGAGACGGAGAATCACGATGGGAATCACAAATAAAATGTCTTTATTTCTCATTCTGCTGCTTCAGCTTACGGGTAAGAGTACATGTCAGATCTATATAGCTAACAGGAACATTTTAAAAGCGTATCTTCTGATATCGTAAATTGTACTTTATAAACAAACTGCTATTTAACTAAGACAGCCACATTTCATTGAAGCTAAAAGGTGAGTTTAGTGAACTCCTAAACCAACAATAAGGTACTTATTGAAATATTATGTAATCATAATGTATAATTTCATTTTACATTATGATTTAGCTCATCTTATTCTTTTGACTTCTTACACATCTCTTGCACTATTTTTATATTCTGTTTCTGTTGCAGTATTTTTATAGTTTCTTTTGTCTTATATATATATATTTATTTTGCATTATTTGAGGAGCCTGGGACTAAACTACCATGTACTGTGCATCTGAAAATGATCTTACCCATGACTTTAAAAGTGTTTTTAAAAATAGTTTTTCCTGTGCATTCTTTCTTATTCCCTCTCATTTTCCGAGCAGCAGTAACCGGAAAGCGTTTCTTCACTGTCAAAGTTGGAGATGAAGTCACTTTTCCTTGTACCAATGTGATGGACCATCAGGATAAATGTGATGGTACTACTTGGCTCTACAATGAATCAGGAGGCACAGCAGTAGTAACGCTGGTGGACCGTGGGCAGGTTGGTGAAGAAGCCAAAGCTAAATCAGACAGACTGAGAGTTACAGAGAATTGTTCTCTGGGTATAAAGAAGGTCACAGAGGAGGATGCTGGTCAATACTCCTGCAGACAGGTCAGATCAGGACAACAACAAGGAGAAGACGCTCTGGTGTACCTGTCTGTTGTTAGAAGTGAGTATTTACATCATAGTGTCTTCAATAGAGCAATATACTGAAACATACCAGCCGTTATGATTACAGGGATGAAGATAATTGAACTCTTGTTGTCTTTCTCTCTCAATATCTCCACCTTCAGTGACTGAACATCAGGACAATGATGAGGTGACGTTACGCTGCTCTGTGACGACTAATGGATGGTGCAGACACACAGTGAAGTGGCTGTTTAATCATCAAGATGTGGATGAATATCAAAAAGATATGAAGACATCAAAAGACTCTGTGACATTTCTGACTTCTCATGTTGGTTACACATCAGGGTTTCATTTATTTACTTGTCAACTAACTGATGATTACACAGGATACGTTTCCCTGTTTCCCTTCAGCCCTTCTTCCTCAGGTGAGAACATTTTGTTTATTTTAGAAGTTTTAGTTTCACATTTTAACAGTACAAAGGTTCACCGCAGACAGTTTGTGACTGAAGACTTTTGTTCATCTGTTCAGGTGAGGACACAAAATCAACAACTGAAACCAAAATCAAATCAGGTTCCACTACGACACCTTCAGTAATCAGCGACGCTCCAACTGACAAACATTTTTTATTTTTCTCTTCGTCCTTCTTTCCCCCTAACTTCTTAACTGTACGTGTTTTCCTTTTTCGGGTTATTTCTAATGGAATAAATAAGAAAACAGTTATTTGATTAACTCACTCTGTGTTGATGAATTGGCAGTTTCTGCTATGTTGAACTCTAAAACCTACAACATGAATATCTTCTATGTTTGTATTCTCTCTCCAGGTCTCTTGAGGGTCATCGTGGTGTCTGTGGGTTTAGCAGCTCTCATAATGATCGTTGTGGCGGTCAACATATGGACAAGAATTAAAGGTGAGAACATTCACAGATGAAACGTAAAAACTAAAACTGGATTTTTTTAATTGTGGAAACTAAATATGGCTCTCTTTTATTTTCAGAGAAGAAAACACAGATGGATGAAATCAGTGTGAGTTTTTAAAACAAAATAATGAACTGTTTTTACTCTCTCTTCATTATAAACTAGAAGAAGACAGAAATAAACAGCACAAGTGAAGAGGATGCAAATATTAGATGAACATGGAATATAATGCAGTTCATTACAGACACAAAGTACAGCCTCCAGAGAGACCATAGATCTGAATCAACACCTCTTTGACACCGTCAGTAAAAACATGATGAGTTCAGATTAAAGAGATGATTCACTAAATTACATCACAACGTATACAATATTCCCCCGAAGTCAGTGAGAATGAATCAGATCAGTTGTGTGATTACTTTGATATCAACTCATGTGCTAAGATGAGATGACACAAAGATTTATTTCCAAACTGCCCCGGATAAACATCTGGCACTTTCAAAAGTCTCAAGATGCCTGGAACACATACACCACTGGATGAGCAACAACTCCCTCCAACTGAATGGCAGCAAATCAGAGGCCATTCTGATTGGAACACCACATCAAACACAAACAACTGATATCCCTCATATCAGCATCAATGGCCACTCCATTCCCCTCTCCCCACTTGTAACGAGGTGTGAAACTGGACTCATCCCTCTCATTCCAAGCACACATAAAAACGGTCTGCCAAGCCTCATACTACCACCTGAGGAACATCTCCAAAATGCGACACTCCCTCACGAAACCGGACGCAGAAAAACTGGTCCATGCCTTCATCACCTCCCGCATTGACTACTGCAATTCTCTGCTTGCAGGCATTCCAGCAAAAACCACTCAGAGACTACAATATGTACAAAACTGTGCCGCCCGGATACTCACAAAAACACGCAAATCAGAGCACATTACCCCCATCCTTCACTCACTCCACTGGCTCCCTGTAAACCACCGGATCAACTAGTCCTCATAATGGTCTTCAACGCCATCAACCACACTGGCCCCACCTACCTACAGGAACTGCTAACCAGAAAACATTCCATACAGTACCTCACGCACACTCAGGTCAGACAGCTCCAATCTCCTGGCTGTTCCGCGGACAAAACTGGTCACCATGGGAGACCGTGCTTTCTCCTCCCTGGGTCCACGTCTGTGGAATCAGCTTCCAGAGAACATACGGACCTCGGCATCAATCTCAGTTTTTAGGAAATGCCTCAAGACCAGTGGCGGCGCCAGGGTATGGCTGGGGTAGGCTACAGCCATACCAAGAAATGGCTTAGCCCTACCTTAGCCCCACCATGAAAAATGATGTTAAAGTAAGCAAAATAAAGTCCGCCAACTCGCGCGAAGTAAATTGCACAGACAGCAGTTAGTAAGATTGATTTCAGTAGCCACTTGTCTGGAAATACCGAAGACTAGAAACGGTTTTGAAAACTTTTGTCACGTAGTGATCATCTTCTCAATAAAACATCTTTAATAATGTCTTCTGGCCAATCAGAATTACGATAACGGCGTGGAGTTGTTCCAGGAAGTCCCGACGGAGAATACTTTTGCGGTAGTACATCTCTATATACATCGATACAACATTACGTGTTGATAGAAATCAACACGTAATGAAATAAGACCCCACGGTTTGATGATTGATAGGTGTGTGTGGGCTGTCTTTCATTTTGACACACAGAACAATGGGGGCTATCCACCCTTATCCACAATGTAAAGTAATTCACAAAGCCTCTTCTCTCTGTGAGGAGCAGCAGGTTCAGCTTTCAGAACAAAGTAAGTAACAAAAAACTAAAATGGCATTCATTTTTTTAAATGTGTAGTAATAGATTTATTTATTTTTCTTCTCAAGAGAGTACTAGAATGTGTATTTTATTTTAGTATTTCAAAAAATCTCCTGGGGGAGAATCCCCCCAGACCCCCCTGCAGGGGTTGGGTTTTCAGCATGTCAACTCTTTCACCTGTGGGGAAATTGCAGGATTGGCTCCAGGTCGCCCTTTTTATTTACCACAAGACAAATGTGCCTTTTTATGAATTTCATACAGTTCAATTTGGATTAAGACAGGGAAATAAGCTAAACCTCACGCGTGGCGTTTCACTGTCGGGGGGGGAGGGGGGGGGCGATATAGCGTGTATGTAATTACATTGCAAATACTGACTTGAGCCCCACCACTGTATGGGTTAGCCCTACCATAGATTACCCAACAAAAATACTCTGGCGCCGCCACTGCTCAAGACCCACCTGTTCCACACCGCATTTTACTTAGGGATGCTCCGATCGATCGGTCACCGATCGATATCGGCCGATACTCACTCTCTACCGATCGATCGGTGCTCTCTAAACATGCCGATCGCGAGGGCCGATCGCATGACGTAAAATACATGACACTTTTCTCTGTACGCGGCAAAACAAGCTCGCCAAAATGGCTTCACCGGTCTGGCATTATTTGAAGGTGTCCGAAAAAGACAGTAAAATAGCGGCCGGTATGCAACGTGTGTGAAGCAGAAATCCTGCAGCTCCACCCGCTGTGACGGACCGGTGAGCGGAGCAACACACACTAATGGCGCATTTCCATTGCAGCGCGTAGCTCGCTTTAAGCGTGCCGTGTCGTGCCGTCCCCTTTTTTGGTTGTGCTTCCACTAGGCCTCGTTCCGGCGCGGCACGGCGCGGGGCCACTTTTTCCCCTCTTTTCTGGCCCTAGAAAATTGTGGTTCTATCGGGGGCAAAGAAACAGGGCTGAGTCGGGCTGAGTATGCTAAACTAGAGAGAGGAGCGCTGGCAAGAGGGCTAGAACTACAACAAGATGGACATATTTGACCGTGATTTAATTGTAATACACGTTTCAAAATGATGCCGAAGTAACAACATACTGATACCGGTTAGTAAAAACCATGAATTAATGCTTTGTCAAGTCTGCAGACAGACGGCAGGCGAAAAACCTTTTAAAATTCGTGTTTTTCTAGATGGAGATTGGCTAAGCTAACGCAGTATATGCCCCGACCGTCCACACTCACAACAACGGCCTATACAGACATAAATAAAGTAGCGACTGTATTCACCATGACACAGGCAGTCTGTGGTGTGTACTTGTTTAACTTTTGTCGAGTTTCTGAACATATATAAGGAGCTGTGAGCTCTGAGTGCTCACAGCTAACGGCTGTGTTGTGTTTCTGGATTTCTCATTGAAGATGACGTCACGGCTCCGCCTACACTGCGTTACTATAGTAACTACCCCAGTTCCTAAACTGTAATGGAAGCGCAGCATGAAGTGAGTCGGCCCTGTTAAGGCCCAACGCGGCCAAGCCGTACCGAGCCGTACAGAGTGTGGCCGAGGCCGACCGTGTAGTGGAAATGCGCCATAAGAGTTAGACCTAACACACTTAGCTATTTTATCTACCTCTGGAACAAGCTAAACTAGTTATACATATATTTATTCTTCACTGTCGGCCTCACTCATTACTGGATCAGCGAGCTGCATGAGACGATACTGACGGGCTGTCAGGAGAGAGAGAGAGAGAGAGAGAGAGAGGGGGAGAGAGGGGGGAGAGAGAGAGGGAGAGAGAGGAAAAGAGAGCGCTTGCTAATTTCTCCCGTGGTATTATCCAAAGTGAATGTAAACTTGAATAATATACATAATTTGAATGTAATAATTAAGTTGATTGTTGTTTGTGGAAGCTCCAGTGAATGAGCCCCATTAACTGAGTTTTAAACATCACTTTAAATGGAAGATTTAAAGTGATGTTTAAATCTTCCATTTAGGCCCCGCCCACTCGATCGGATCGGCGATCGGTATCGGCAGATACTGATTCCGGCGATCGGCCCCAAAATTGGCGATCGGAGCATCCCTAATTTTACTGACTGTCCTTTATTTTATTTTAATTTTTTAATTTGTTAAACCTTTTATGCTCTTTTTATTTTTTATATTACCATATTTTATTCAATATGCTCCTTTAGATATATATTTATTTTATTTGTTTTATTATTTTCTCCTTATAGCTTTGTGAAGCACCTTGAGATGACGTTGTCTTTAAAGTGTGCTATATAAATCAAATGTATTATTATTATTATTATTATTATTAAGACCAACTCAGTGTTGTTGTTGTTGTTGTTTTCCTCAGGTGCGTTATGATGTAGATGATGGAATAGTGATCTATGAAAACATCTGACCTCCTGATGGAGTTTGAGCAACACTTCTGCCTCCATCAGACTCCACTGATCAACAACGTCTACATCCATCATCATGGAAGATTTTAAGAACATTTTAAATGTTGTATTGTTTTATCTATATTTGGATTTATTAAGCAGATGGATTTTAACTTATTTGAACAGGAAATCACAATCAATTCTTGTTAACTTTCCTTCTGTTTCAGAGCTGATTTTAATATATAATGATTGTTTTTGAAACTACAACAGCTGGAGCTCATTTTAATATCTCTGTGTGCAGAATAACTTATGTGAATGTATTTTCACGTAGCATTGCTCTTCACATATATTTCTCTTATGTACATTGCCTTGTTTTTTATGCTGCTGCAACGCAAACATTTCCCAAATTGGGATCAATAAAGTACCTACCTACCTACTGTACCTACCTACCTACCTACCCACCTACCTACCTACCTACCTACCTACCCACCCACCTACCCACCTACCTACCTACCCACCTACCTACCTACCTACCTACCTACCTACCTACCTACCCACCTACCTACCTACCTACCTACCTACCTACCTACCTACCACCTACCTACCTACCTACCTACCTACCTACCCTACCTACCACACCTACCTACCTACCCCCTACCTACCTACCTACCTACCTACCTACCTACCTACCTACCTACCTACCTACCTACTGTACCTACCTACCTACCTACCTACCTACCTACCTACCTACCCACCCTACCTACCTACCTACCTACCTACCTACCTACCTACCTACCTACCTACCTACCCCCTACCTACCTACCTACCTACCTACCTACCTACCCTACCCCCCACCTACCTACCTACCTACCTACCTACCTACTACCTACCTACCTACCTACCTACCTACCTACCTACCTACCTACCTACCCACCCACCTACCTACCTACCTACCTACCTACCTACCTACCTACCTACCTACCTACCTACCTACCTACCTACCTACCTACCTACCTACCTACCTGTTTAGGTCTAGGTGTGTCCAGTTTCACACCTAGGCTTGTTACAAGTGGGGAGAGGGGAATTGATGCCGATACTGTATGAGCAGTGGTTTGGAAATAAATCTGTGTGTCATCTCATCTTAGCACATGAGTTGATTTCAAAGTAATCACACAACTGATCTGATCTACCTACCTACCTACCGATCTATCTATCTATCTATCCATCTATCTATCCATCTATCTATCTATCTACCTACCTATACCTACCTACCTACCTACCTACCTATCTATCTATCTATCTATCTATCTATCTATCTATCTATTTATATGTTCAATGTTCAGCCTTAATGATGTCAGTCACAGTTTCCTCTTGTTTAACCTGATCATATATTCTGCAAATAAAGAAATGTTTCTCTACGCTGTGCTCTTCCTCCGTCTCCTCATCCATGAACTCACAAGAGTAGTTCATCTAAAATCAGGTATTACTACGACAGCTTCTGTAATCAGCGATGCTTCAACAAAACTGTTCCCAGATAACACAACATATTTTTGTATTTTTCAGAACAAGGTATTTGCCAAATAAAGTTACTTCATTTAGATAAAGTGCATTTTAATCTCCAATATACAGCAGTGTTTCCCATTCATCGATTCATTTGTGGCACCACAAATGAATATCATCCGCCACAAATAGATCTCATAATGGTGGTCTAATGGATAGTGAGGTGGGCTGATGATCGGAAGGTTGCGAGTTCACCAGGAACACCACCACTAGTAGTGTGCCCTTGAGTAAGGCACTTAGCCCTCAGTTACTCCAATGTAATTGGTCATTGTAAGTCGCTTTGGAATAAGGCGTCTGCTAAATGCCTAAATTGTAAATTGTAAATTATATTTTTGGGAGAATAAACCCCACAGATCCTCAACTCCGGTGTGTCTCACTCATTAACAACGCAACACAGAGCAACAAGAACGTTGTCTGCTACAGTAGCCATGAACTCGCATGTATTTTCTTATTTGACGGGGGGGGGGGTGGATGCGTGGGCCACCTGAATAGGTCCCGCTCACACGGGACCATTTGCGTTTATGCACAGTATGCGTATTCAAAAAAGTCTTCCGTTCACATGCATTAGTTTCATTTAACGTGTCTGTTCAAACGAGGCCGCTGGAAACGCTGTAGTACATATGCTGGGACTGTAAGTGGCGCTGTAACTTCCGCCAAAATACACCAAAAGCCGCGAAGAAGAGCAACCGAGCAGACCCGCTGCAATGTTGCCATGGCTACCCTTCTGTTTAAGCCCCGAAACTGAAACTGAAACTGAAAGAAACTGAAAGAAACCGAATCTGTGGATATTGCATCCCGACCAAGAAGGTCTCCGTGGAGAGGACGGCTCAGAAAGAGAGAGATATTCTCTACAAACAACGGGTGAGATCCTCCTTTGTCAATATAATGGATCAATGCATGAAATCTGACTCTGTTTATTTTGTTTAAGGAGTATATTGGGCGTTAACAATTCTGGTTTGCCTTTTATAATATTATTTCATTCAAGAACCCCTTGTGCGTTTAATTAACACAGCTATTTTTGATAGTTGCTGCAGGAGAGGTGGGGAGAGGCGGGGCTATCGTTATTTTTTCAGGAAATATTCGTATCGAGGTGATTACACGGACTCGGTTGACCCCCCAGAGCGTCCCACCTTGGGACCCGTTATTGTGTCTGGGGTCAGTTTCTATCGGCCTCGTGTAAATAATAGGGCTATACGCACGCGAAACTATGCAGATACAAGCAGTTTTCTCCTCGTGTAAACGGCGCCTAAGGGGCCTTTCTTGCCGGGGGGGGGGGGGGGGGGGGGGGGGGGGGGGAACACTGTACAGTATCTCTCATTGTCCTATGTTGAACTCTAAAACCTACGACATGAATATCTTCTATGTTTGTATTCTCTCTCAGGCAGTGGCGGCTCCAGAGTATTTTTGTTGGGTAATCTATGGTAGGGCTAACCCATACAGTGGTGGGGCTCAAATCAGTATTTGTCTTGTAGTAAACAAAAAGGGCGACCTGGAGCCAATCCTGCAATTTCCCCACAGGTGAAAGAGTTGACATGCTGAAAACCCAACCCCTGCAGAGGGGTCTGGGGGATTCTCTCCCAGGAGATTTTTTGAAATACTAACACAAAATACACATTCTGGTACTCTCTTGAGAAGAAAAATACATACATCTATTACACATTTAAAAAAAAATGAATGCCATTTTTGTTTTGTTACTTTGTTCTGAAAGCTGAACCTGCTGCAGCAGTGCACACACCTATCAATCATCAAACCGTGGGGTCTTATTAAATCAACACGTAATGTTGTATCGATGTAGCCAGATGTACTACAGCAAAGGTATTCTCCGTCGGGACTTCCTGCAACAACACCACGCCGTTATCGTGATTCTGATTGGCCAGAAGACATTATCAAAGATGTTTTATTGAGAAGACGATCACTACGTGACAAAAGTTTTCAAAACTGTTTCTAGTCTTCGGTATTTCCAGACAAGTGGCTACTGAAATCAATCTTACTAACTGCTGTCTGTGCAATTTACTCCGCGCGAGTTGACGGACTTTATTTTGCTTACTTTAACATCATTTTTCATGGTGGGGCTGAGGTGGGGCTAAGCCATTTCTTGGTATGGCTGTAGCCTACCCCAGCCATACCCTGGCGCCGCCACTGCTCTCAGGTCTCTTGAGGCTCATCGTGGTGTCTGTGGGTTTAGCAACACTCATTATGATCGTTGTGGCGGTCAACATATGGACAAGAATTAAAGGTGAGAACATTCACAGATGAAACGTAAATATATTTTATATTTTTAAAAGTGGAAACTTAAGGCGACTTTCTCTTTACTTTTCAGAGAAGAAAACACAGATAGATGTGAGTTTTTACAACAAAATACTGAACTGTTTTTACAGTTGTTTCACACTCTTCATTATAATCTGTATAAAGACAGAAGAGAGAGAAACAGACAAAGGCTGCTTTACCTAAATTACATCACATCCTACAGGATTTTCCAAATGTAATGTTTGGATCTAAAACCACCTCAGTGTTGTTGTTGTTTTCCTCAGGTGCGTTATGATGTAGATCAGGGGTGGGGAACCTTTTTCCTCTCAAGGGCCATTTCAATTTTTTCAACATCCTCCGAGGGCCGTACAAATGATTGACCTCTGCTTAAAAAAACTAAAAGCACAGCCCATTCATTTGGCCTTTCTTTCATGCTGTGCAAAGAAAGAGCAACCTCTCAATCCAGATATCTCACCATGACTCGTGCGTGCATTCACGTGCACGGTTCATCTTCGTCTGATCATCGGTTCCATCGGGGCGAAAAATGCCCGATGGCACCGATGATCAGACGAAGATGACACAATTTGACAAGATGCCCTCACGGGTGCCTTACGAAGATCGTTGATCTCAATGGGATTCACCTGGTTAAATAAAGGCCACAAACAAACAAACAAACGAAGGGCAAAATGGACACACGAATTCAACACGAAAATGAACCTTAGCAAGGTCCTTCAGCAATATTTTGGCATGCCAAAGATTTTGCCACCGTTCGCGAAGTTGCTGCCGGAGCCTGAGAAACTCCACCGGCGGTCATACAATGGCTTAAGATGCCCTCACGAATGGCCCGATGTTGTTACGATCAGAGCCGAATTTGAACATTTCCTTTATCGTGTTTCCATCTGGTGTCAATTTCGGGACAGTGTGACGCGGGCTTTACGGATGATAGGAAAGGAGCTTTGAAACTTCCTTTAGAATCTCCTTTAGGTTAGGGAACACTGGACAATTCTTTAGGAAAGGAAAGGAGAAAATGCTCACACATGCACTAGTTGTGTTAAATGTACTTTTAAATACAGTTGTAAAACAAGTGGTTTCAGTGTGTACTTTTAAAAAAAAATTCTGTCCCACAATACCTTGCGGCCTGAACCGTGACTGAACATGTTCACGGAAACAACCGACCGTGACCGAGTTTCAAGTTTCATGTTTGTTGCATTAGATTGGATCAATGCATGCAGGAACGTTCAACTTTAGAAAAACACTTCTCAAAAATGTTTTGGCTGTTTTGACGTCTATGACAAATTCAGATATACAAAAATGTAAAGTCACTTCTAGAAGGTTGGTCCTACTTATCACAGGAAGTGGGTGCAGCATCTCTCAGATAAACCACTTTCTCAGACACTGTTGTGTCTCGCCAGATTTGTTAGTATTATTTCTCTGTTTAGTTCATATTGTCAAGTCCGCGTCTGCCAACCCTTTTTTGTTGTCTGTCATTTCCTGTTTTACTTTGTGAGATCCTTCTCTAATTTCAGGTAGTTTGACTCCTACCTGGTCAGGTGTGCCAATTGACCTGATTACCTGCCCCGCCCTTATTGTTTGCACCTGTGGAGTCCCTTGTATGTGTATTTATTCCCTGTTTTCTCTGTGCCAAGTGCCAGATCGTTTTGATTCTTGTGATGCCTGTCAGCCAGTTGTGTTCTGTGCTACAGTGAATTTAGGTTAGCTTTTGAGAAGTCTTTTGAGCGTTTTTGTATTATATTGTAATATCACCACAAGTAAATCCTTTTTTGAATCATCTTTTGTCTGGAGTCGTGCATTTGGGTCCTATCATTTTTGTGTGTGCCCCAGTCGTAACAGACACATTTCATCCGAACAAGAGATAGAGGAAGCAGAGAGACGGAGAATCAAGATGGATGAGTTCAAACGGATTAAAATGTCTTTATTTCTCATTCTGCTGCTTCAGTCTACAGGTAAGAGTACAGATGATGTGTATATGTATAGCAGGAACATTTAAAAAGCATTTATTAATGTCGTAAATGGAAATGTATGAGCTAACCTTCATTTAAACACGACAGTCAAGTAGCTTTTTCATTTTTCAGCAAGGTGAATAGTGAGTTTAACTCTTGGAAACCACTGATGAGGCACATATAGAAACTTTGTACTAATAATATTATCACTGATATTAATAGTAACACTTTCTTTCCTGCATATTCTTTATATGTCTCTCTTATCAGCAGCAGTAACTGGTCAGGAAAACTCCCTCACTGTCAGAGTTGGAGATGAAGTCACTTTGCCTTGTGACATTGAGGGAGATAACCAGGATAACTGTGACTGGAGCTTCGGTGAAGCAGAAAATCTGGTTGTAACTAGGCAGATTGATGGAGAAGCTGAATCAGACAGACTGAATGTTACACATAATTGTGCTCTGGTTATAAAGAAGGTCACAGAGGAGGATGCTGGTTTTTACACCTGCACACAGATCAGATCAGGAGAATCCTCTAATCTTCTTCTGTTTGTTGCTACCGGTGAGTATTTACATCCAACACAGTCTCACGGCATTTCGTGTTATAGTCACGAAATTAATCTATTGATTCGTGTTCACCAACACGATTTCGCAATTTTTTTCGTGTCACACAGAACGATTTAAAAAGCAATGTAAATAATAACAAATTAGAAGGAAAAAAAGATGACATAAAATCCAGATGTCAGTATTCTGAGGCTCTGAGCCATTTCTTTTCCTCACTGACGGCAAAAAAACTCACACATTATACAATTTAAAATAAAAGGGATAGGGTTAGGCTTAGGGTAAGATATTGAGTAAGAACATGTTTTTTATGAACCACACAGCTTCTGGTCTTCCAAGACCCGACCGGACAAAAAGACGTGTTGCAGGCACGAAACATACTACCAATAGAAATACATTGCTTTTAAAATCGTTCTGTGTGACACGAAAAAAAGGTGAAAATCTTGTTGGTGAACACGAATCAATAGATTAAATTAATTTTGTGACTATAACACGAAATGCCGTGAGACTGGGTTGTTACATCATAGTGTTTTCAAACTGTCTCTACTGAAACATACCAGCAGTTTTGATTACAGTGATGAAGATAATCTAACTCTTGTTGTCTTTCTCTCACAATATCTCCACCTTCAGTGACTCAACATCAGGAAAACGATGAGGTGACGTTAAGCTGCTCTGTGGTGAATCCTGAATATTGTTCCCACCAAGTGACTTGGCTGAATCAGGGTTGGGATGTGGATACAGATCTCAATACATCCGGGCATACCTGCTCGGCCTCTTTCACATTTCAGCCTGCTGATGTTAGTCCCTCATCAAGGTTGTCATATACTTGTGATATAACGAATGTTTATACAGGAGAACAACTTCAGCTTCCCTTCAGCCCTCAGCCCTCAGGTGAGAAAACATGTTGAGATGTTTAAAGTTTCAATTCAAACTGACCGATTCACTTCAAACAATATTTTTATTTTAAGGATTTAAAGTGCTATTATTACATCACAACATATGGTTCACTAAAGACAGTTTGATACCGAACAATTTGTCGAGTTTTGTTAATCTCTTCAGGTAAGGACACAAAACCAGCGACAACTGAACCAGCGACAACTGAACCAGCGACAACTGAACCAGCGACAACTGAACCAGCGACAACTGAACCAGCGACAACTGAAAATCCCAAATCAGGTATCACTACGACAGCTTCTGTAATCAGAGATGCTTCAACAAAACTGTTCCCAGATAACACAACATATTATTGTCAGGATAAGGTATTTGCCAGATAAAGTTACTTTAAGTGCATTTCAATCTCTGATATATCTCTGATTGTCCCATGTTGAAATCTAAAATCTATGAATATTTTCTATAGGTTTTATTCTGTTTCCAAGACTCTTGAGAGTCATCCTCATGTCTGTGGGTTTAGCAGCTCTCATAATGATCGTTGTGGTGGTCAACATATGGACAAGAATTAAAGGTGAGAACATTCACAGATGAAACGTAAATATATTTTATATTTTATTTGTAGAAACTCAAGTCGCCTTTCTCTTTCAGAGAAGAAAACACAGATGGAGGAAATCACTGTGAGTTTTTACAACAAAATACTGAACTGTTTTTCCAGTTGTTTCTTTACACTCTTCATTATAATCTGTATAAAGACAGAAGAGAGAGAAACAGACAAAGGCTGCTTTACCTAAATTACATCACATCCTACAGGATTTTCCAAATGTAATGTTTGGATCTAAAACCAACTCAGTGTTGTTGTTGTTGTTGTTTTCCTCAGGTGCGTTATGATGTAGATGATGGTACAGTGAACTGAGAAAACATCAGACCTCCTGATGGAGTTTGAGCAACACTTCTGCCTCCATCAGACTCCACTGATCAACAACGTCTACATCCATCACCGTGTTTCACATCAGGAAGACTTTAAGATCATTTTGAGTTACTCATTGTTCTGTTCTAAGTTACATTTATTTAGCTTGGTTTTAACTTCCTTTAGCAGGAAAGAGCATTTCTCCTTTTTCTTTTGTTACTTCCTCATATGGCCTGACGAGTTCAGAGCTCATTTAAATATGTACTGATTGTTTTTGAAGATACAGCAGCTTGAGGTCAGTATTTTATCTCTGTGTGCACGAGAATCATTTGAACCTCCTTTCATTTAGCTGTGCTGTGTTGGGATGTGTTTGAGGGGTCTTCACCCTTAATGAAGTCAGTAACAGTCCTTTCTTTATAACATGTGATGACCATATCATCTGCAAATAAATACATGTTTATCTTAGTCTTACCCTGTGTTCTGTGATTCCTCCGTGTATTTCCAGTGTTTAGTGGACAGTGTTTATAACTCTGAATGTCCTTTACATCACATCTCATTCAGACAAGAAGTGCAAACAACTTCCATGACGAGCAAGCATCCTGCATTAGCTTTGAATCAGAACAACCATTTTAAGGTGCTTTATTTTTACATTAGAGCAAGTTAAATGAAAATGGACGGCTTCAAATAAAAAAAAAACTTCAGCTCTCATGAAATATGATGTGAGAAATTGCAATGTTCACAGCAGCCTCAAACCGGACTGACCACAGATCAGATTAAACCTCGTGCAGAACTCTATAAAGTGTCTTATTTTAGGGACATGTTCTGTCCTGCCTATGAAATGTCATGTAATCCATGCCTAAAATGCTCAAACATGCACTAGTTGTGTTAAATGTACTTTTAAATACAGTTGTAAAACAAGTGGTTTCAGTGTGTACTTTAAAAAAAAAATTCTGTCCCACAATACCTTGCGGCCTGAACCGTGACTGAACATTCAGTCGTTCACGGAAACAACCGACCGTGACCGAGTTTCAAACATTGTTTGGCTGTCTTGACGTCCACGACAAATTCAAATATACAACAATGTAAAGTCACTTCTAGAAGGTGGGGTCCTACTTATCACAGGAAGTGGGTGCAGCCTCTCAGATAAACCACTTTTTTAGAGACATCACATCAGAACAAGAGATAGAGGAAGCAGAGAGATGGAGAATCAAGATGGATGAGTTCAAACGGGTTAAAATGTCTTTATTTCTCGTTCTGCTGCTTCAGTCTACAGGTAAGAGTAAAGATGATGTGTCTATGTATATCAGGAACATTTAAAAAGCCAATTTATAGATGTTGTTAAATTGATTTTATCAGCCAACCTTCATTTAAACCTGGGGTGTCAAACTCAATTTCATTGCCGGCTTCATTAGCATTATATATCATATATAATATATATATATAAAATAACGTATTATATTACATTATTGCCTCTGCATTGGATTATTATTGGTTCTGGTAATAACTTCATATATAACTACGTCTGGAAGCAGAAGTCAAGTGCAAATATTCAACAATTGCTTAAAAAAATGGGTTTGGTAACAAAAACATGGTTGTGCATCGACATATTGTGAATGCACATAGACACAAAATGACTGCATGTGTTTGCTCACTAACATTATTCTGTGTTACTGTTATATAAATCCCGTGAATGTAGGAGACTTAGTTAGCCTCATCATATCTCATCAATTAGATATTGATAATTAGGTCAAGCACTATTTAAGTAGGCTATAAATAATTTTAATTCAGCAACAATTACATTACATGACATGTCACTTGTTAGACGCTTTTATCCAAAGCGATTTACATACTCAATACTGTGGACAATCCCCACAGGAGCAATTTGGGGTGAAGTGTCTCAGGGACACAACGACATGCTGACTGCAGTGGGGTTTGAACCTGTGCTCCCCTGATCTGAACACCAACGCATTAGTCCACTGCGCCACACGCCTCCTTAATACAATCTTTGAATAGTCTGAAAGCCAAGAGTTTGAAACCCCCTGTCCCAGACCCTGTCACTCACGGGAGGATCACAGAGGAGACGGTGAACGCAGAAGTTTTCCTCCTGCATTCACAAACTTTACACTGTCTGAATATATGACGTTCATACTCTGCAAGCCAAGACCTCATGTTTTTGAATCGACCAAAGCACCCGAAACGCACGTTTTTTTTTAAAACATACAGACACCGACTGACTCTCACTTCCTCCAGCTCTTTCACTGACCGCCTCACTCAGAGTGCCGCTGATTAAAACGGCTGATATAAAGACGCTTCAGTGGCATGTCACAGAAGGAGATGCATTGTGGGACATGTAGTTTATGGGCACCGTGGATCTATAAAGCGTCATATAAGCGTATAATAGACGTTTTATCTTCTTTGCAAGCTCTCGCGGGCCACATACAATGAGGTATTGGGTTTAAAACCTGTGATTTAAACACTACAGTCAAGTAGTTTTTTTTCTGGGAGGTAAATAGTGAGTTTAACTTTTGGAATCCAATAATGAGGCATATTGAAACTTTGGTAAATGTAGGATTTTCCTAACGGACCGTCTACACAGCAGCGTTAAAAAAATCTTGAAACGCTTCTGCCCATTCACTTTGAATGGGGTGACGTCACTTTCCCTCACTTTTCGCCGAACTGCATTGTGGGCAGGCGAGCGGAGATTTTCAGGATTTTCAGGATTCAAAGTTGAACAATGTTCAACTTTTGAGGCTGAGGTGGAAGCGTCAGCCAATCAAATCCCGTGTACGCAAATCTGACAGTTCAAGCTCTAGCCAATCAAACGGCGTGTATGCTGGGAGAGACATACCGCAGGTCATTTCCTCATATTCCAAAACATGGAGGAAAAATTAGCGGTAGGGAATCACCCGGTGCTTTATGACCAGTCCCTATTTACCTACCGGGATATAAACCGGAGGAGCCAGGCATGGAGGGAGGTGGCAGAGACAGTGGTAGGTTTTCGCCTGTTTTGGGGAGTTTATATCCAGTTTACTTCAAACTTTTTTGCTTCGTATGTCGCGGGCGGGAGATTCATGTGATTGGTTGTTCGCAAAAAATCCCCAAGCTTCAGATACGCCCACCTCCAAGATTTTTTTAACGCTGCTGTGTAGACGGTCCGTAACACCGACTTCTTTATATTTCTCTGGTGTTTACAGCGGCAGTTAAAGACAGCCTTCCCTCTTCTTCACTGTCAGAGTTGGAGAGGAAGTCACTTTGCCTTGTAGCGGAGTGAGAGATGATCAGGACGGATGTAACGGTACTGACTGGACCTTCAATCATTTAGGACCCAGAGAAGTAGATCAGGTTAAACGTGGGCAGATTGTTGAAGAAGCTAAAACTAAATCAGACAGACTGAGTGTCGCAGAGAATTGTTCTCTGGGTTTACAGGAGGTCAGAGAGGAGGATGCTGGTCGTTACATCTGCACACAGATCAGATCAGGACGACAACAAGGAGAAGACGCTCATGTTTACCTGACTGTTGTTAGCTGTGAGTATTAACATCACAGTGTTGTAAACTGCATCTATAAATATACTGAAACATACCAGCAGTTATGATTACAGTGATGAAGCTAATTGAACTCTTGTTGTCTTTCTCTCTCAATATCTCCACCTTCAGTGACTGAACATCAGGACAATGATGAGGTGACGTTACGCTGCTCTGTGTTGAATAATGCATGGTACAGACACACAGTGAAGTGGCTGTTCCAGGGTCAGGATGTGGATAAAGATCTCAAAGATATGAACACATCAGAATCTCACTACGAGGCCTCTGTGACATTTCTGACTTCTCATGTTGGATACAGATCAGGGCTTCATTTATTTACTTGTCAACTAACTGATGATCACACAGGGGAAGTATTTCTGTTTCCCTTCAGCACTCCGTCCTCAGGTGAGAAAACATGTTGAGATGCTCAAAGTCACTTTAAACTCACCGATTAATTAAATAAAACATTTGTATTTTATGGCTTTAAAGTGCTATAACTATATCACAACAGATGGTTCACGAAAGACAGTTTGATACTGAAGACTTTTATATTTTTATAATAGGATCATTTTTAACTGAACACGTTTTGCGTTTTCGGCTTATTTTTAAAGAATACATCAGAAACCTACAACATAAATGTTTGTATTCTCTCTCCAGGTCTCTTGAGGCTCATCGTGGTGTCTGTGGGTTTAGCAACACTCATTATGATCGTTGTGGCGGTCAACATATGGACAAGAATTAAAGGTGAGAACATTCACAGATTTACAACAAAATACTGAACTGTTTTTACAGTTGTTTCTTTACACTCTTCATTATAATCTGTATAAAGACAGAAGAGAGAGAAACAGACAAAGGCTGGTTTACCTAAATTACATCACATCCTACAGGATTTTCCAAATGTAATGTTTGGATCTAAAACCAACTCAGTGTTGTTGTTGTTGTTGTTGTTGTTGTTGTTGTTGTTGTTGTTGTTGTTGTTGTTGTTTTCCTCAGGTGCGTTATGATGTAGATGATGGTACAGTGAACTGAGAAAACATCAGACCTCCTGATGGAGTTTGAGCAACACTTCTGCCTCCATCAGACTCCACTGATCAACAACGTCTACATCCATCATCGTGTTTCACATCAGGAAGACTTTAAGATCATTGTTTTGTATGAAGTTAGGTTTATTTAGCAGCTGGATTTGAACCTTTTAGCATTTTACTCTTTAAAAAAAGAAATGTTTTACTTTCTTATATTGCCTGAAGATTTCAGAGCTACTTTTAATATCTACTGATTGTTTTTGAAGATACAGCAGCTTGAGCTCAGTTTAATATCTCTGTGTGCTGTGTCTGCTGTGTTGGGATGTGTTTGAGGGGTCTTCACCCTTAATGAAGTCAGTAACAGTCCTATCTTTATAACATGTGATGACCATATCATCTGCAAATAAATACATGTTTATCTTAGTCTTACCCTGTGTTCTGTGATTCCTCCGTGTATTTCCAGTGTTTAGTGGACAGTGTTTATAACTCTGAATGTCCTTTACATCACATCTCATTCAGACAAGAAGTGCAAACAACTTCCATGACGAGCAAGCATCCTGCATTAGCTTTGAATCAGAACAACCATTTTTCTTTTTACATTAAAGCAAGTCAAATGTAAATGGATGTTTCATCAAAGACAGAGACCCTTCAGCTCTCATAAATAAGATGTGAGAATCTGCAATGTCGACTTAACTATTAGTAACGTTCGCTGCCTTATCGCTCCAGAAAGCCAACCCACCCCCCCTTACTGGATATCCGTTGTTTATCTCTGCAGCTGATCTAATACATTTCAACATCACTGCAGCTTCACACCGGACTGAACACAGATAACATATTGAACTCACATTAACCCCTCTAAAGGGTTTTGTTTGAGGGTAATTCCAGAATTGGAAGACATTTTCTGTAGCACCAGAAATGTCATATAATCGATACCTATAGTTGTGTTAAATATACTTATTACACTGCAGTGTTTCCCCTACCATTGTCTTGGAGGGGCGCTGCGCCCCGCCAACGGAGCCCCGCGCCCCCCCCTGAAATTCAAGGTGTTTAAAAGAAAAATGTATATATATATATATATATATATATAGCACCAAATTGCAACTAATCTATATCTACTGTCACTTTTCACATTGAACATGTGCTCTTTTATTAAATAAACTAAACGCTTTCATTTTAAGTTGTGAGTTTAGTGTTTTTGACCCTAAGAAACACTGATGCATTAATCAATAACAATAATCCACAGCTCCTCTCTCTGCTCCAGAGGATTTAAAATATATATATCCCAATGCCACCCCAAATGTTTGCTCTAGAGTGGATTTTGTTCACATTCACATGACTGGGAAGCTGTCAATTTATTGCAAATGAACATTGTTCTTTTGTCATTGAAAGAGTAATTTGTTGATGGTCCCCAAGTGAACACCTACCGGCCTTTTGCAAATGTTTTGCCCACGTCTGCACAGCCCTCCACTTTAAAATACAAGTCACTGTAGTTTGCCATTTACTCATTGTCCTATGTGGTTTTATTAGCTTTTACGGTTCTTTGTATATTTACATTTACATTTGGTGTAAATACTTGTCTTTAGTATTATTTTGTTATGCTAAATTGTTTCTTAAAAATGCTTGGTTTTTATTATCCACATATATTTATTTTTTAACTACGGTACTATTGCAAATTACAATTCCCTGTTTTTGCTAACAATAAACTTGATTCTGATTTTGATACTTCTTGTATGGCGGAGAAGAGTTCACCATCGAAATACAGCCAGGATAAACTGACGCTGAATATCCAACCTAAAACCTAGCTTCACCAAATATCCAACCTAAAACAAACTTCACCGAATATCCAACCTAAAACTAACTTCACCGCCATACAGAACCTCACTACAAACATAGCTAACGGACAGTTCAGTAAACAGTAGCGTCACACAGAGAAAGGGGGTGTGTATTTCACTCACCCTTATTTGTAGAGGAAGGCCATTATCCTGTCTTCTTACATACAGTAGAAGTGAAGTGGTCAATAACCGTTGAATTCCCGCCAGCCTTCATAGTACAGCGGATAAGCACAACAATTGTGCATTTTATGAGAAAAGCATGACATTTCTAACATAGTTAGAGCATACCATAAGGTTTATTTTCAGATCTGGAGGGAAGTCAGATTTGACCTGTGAGGACCGTGAGAGGTCAAATCCAAGATGGCCGCCAGTCTCTCGGGTCAAATGTTCAAACACGCTTAATTTTGGAACCACACATTGTAGAAAAACATTTAAGGTGTCATATCCAACTAAATTAGGGATGCCCAATCATTTGGTGATACTTTTGAGATCGCCAGAATTCAAGAAAATGCATTTAGGTGAAGATAAAGGTAGAAATTAACCAAAAATAAGCTGTCAATCAGTTGAAATTTGGTGTGTGTGTGTGTGTGTGTGTGTGTGTGTGCGTGCGTGTGTGTGTGTGTGTGTGTGATGTGGTATATCCAACTAAATTAGGGATGCCCAATCATTTGATGATACTTTTGAGATCATAAAAGATAATAAAATTATAAAATGCAATAACGTGCTTTAACCAGTAGGTGTCCCTTTCTATCAGCTGTGCACCGTTATGGCGTAAATACAGCCTATCTACCAATTGGATCAAATATAAAAGTCAGCCGAATTAGTGTTGATACTGCAAGGAGACGTATTGTGTGAAAAGAAATGTAAGATGTTGTTTAATTGCTTATATATTTAAGATCCACGTCAAGTTTTCAGTTTTGGCGGCAGTTCCTGTTTGTCTAGAAGTCTTGTCATCAGGGCTCTATACATAGAGTTAACTACGGCAGATATGTCATATTTAATGCAGCCGAAACGTGTATTACAATGCCGTTATGTGATGACTTTCAAAGAGAAAAGCAAGCACACTCGGAATAATGTATTATTTAATTTTTGTATACAGTCTATGGTTGCTACAGAGGATTGTGGGTAATGTAATGTCTTCGGCCATCCAAAACTCATAGAAAACGACTTGTTTCTCAGAATTGAAGGGGAAAACGTGACAAAAGCATTGAACACACACTAAAACCTATCAATGTCGTTTAATTAACAAAGATAATCTGGTGTTTTTGAGTTGATGAGTAGTGGAGATATCACTGTCAAATCAATACAGTAAGGGGAATACTTACTTCCGGGTGTACAATTCTCCGTTATCCAATGGGAATGGACGCTCACATTGCCTTTAACAGCCTCCGACACAAACGAATGCCGCTTCCCTAAGCGTCAAATACCGCCGCCGATAGGAATACATTGCAATCAGTTGAAAGCTATTTGCGTCTGTTTATGAAGCTGAAGGAGCCTAGGAGCGTCCCAACTGCACGCCTCGGGACCCTGACCAAGCGTCGCTCCTGGACGTTTATGGAGTGAGAGTGTGTTGCTTCTGCATGTCCAGATCATTAATAGTAACAATCAACTGATTCTTATACACTTTCAAAAATGTTTATGCTGCAGCCCACTGACATGGTTTGAAATCAATATATTATCCAATTTGTGACCCCCCCACAGGACTTAAAAAGCACCTAACTAGATCATGAAAATCCCAAAAATCTCAGGGGGGGTATACCCCCGAACCCCCTTATCATGTTTGGACCTCGGTATTTAGGAAATCCTGGATGCGGCCCAAAGTGTATATGAACAACAGGGAAATTAAAAAAGCTAATTTATTAATGTTGTTAATTGGGTTTTATTAGTTAACCTTCATTTAAACACGACAGTCAAGTAGTGGGTTTTTTTCCGGAAGGTGAATAGAGAGTTCATGAACTCTTGAAAACCAATGATTAGGCACTTCACTTTTTTCTATTTAATCACTGACATTTAAGTAAAACTTGCCAAGGCTTCCCTTGGCATGGCCCTGACTAATCACAGGTCACCAAGGGATGCCAATTTCGGCTGGCCTCTTGCAATATACTGTTTCACCATAACATCTAGAGGGGCGCTGTTTCCCTCTTTGTAAAATACTCAATAGCCGCGTTCACACCAAGTACTTTCCTGTACTTAGTTCCGGCACTAAGAGCCCTGGCGCTTTTAACCCCAGGGTACTTAGTACAGATCGCGTTCACACCGGAGTACTTTTCCCTGAGGGAAGATTACAAGTACAGTAGGTGGCGGTAAGCACCTTAAAGTTGTTTGCAACCCGCTACAAAACAAGAGAAGAAGAAAAACTGATACAGGATCTGTTTAATCGCCATGTCGGTTTTCTTTATTGCACTCTCAAGACATAACATTAAATAGAAATATTTTAAATGTAACTAAAGTGTCAGTTGTACATGTCAGTAAACATTGTCAATATAAAATAAAGTGTCAGTTGTACTATATAATAACAGTAATAACAATATAAAATAAACTCCCAGGTGTAGGGAGTCTCAGCAGCAAACCCACCTTTATTATATATCTTCCTGAGACCCACTGCATCCGTCTGCCATAAACACTATGCAAACATACATGTTAGTTTTGGCCCATAGTGGACTCCATGTTGTGTTGTGTGAAATGGGGGGGAATTAAAAGTTTAGGTCAAATAATATTTAAAATGATATAAATTGTCATATTTGTGTATGTGCCCCTGCCATTCCCCCACAAGGTTGCAACATTGATGATAAATAAATGACAAATAAAGCTTTGCCAGTTTATAACCGATGAAACATGATGGTATCAGAATAATCACTTACATGTGATGTATAGGATGCTACACAGGTCACAAAAGATAAAGTGTCAGGAGAAATAAGCTTAATCGCCATGTCAAGCACTCTCAAGACATAACATTAAATAGAACAATTTTAAATGTAAATAAAGTGTCAGTTGTACATGTCAGTAAACATTATATATAAAATAAAGTCATAACAGTAATAACAATATAAAATAAACTGTCCCAGGTGTAGGGATATTCTCAGCAGCATGCACACCTTAGTGCAACGTTGTGTGTCGCGTGTCATTATTTACAAAAACTATACCAAATAAACTGTTATTAAATGCAGTTTGTCGCTCATCCTGCCGCTGCGCCGACGCTTCCTCATGGCGCAGCGCCCACACTTCATCCTGGTGCTGCTGGCGCTCCATCTGCTGCTTGAACACTTCTGCCTGGCGCTCCATCGAGGTGAGCATCTTGTCCTCCGTTTCCTGGGCCTTGGTGAACAGCACCATCTGATCTCCACGCAGCGACTCATTCACCACGGCACGCCGGTCCTCCAACGCCTGGGCGGTGTCAAAGAAATTCGCATCCCGTGTCCGCTTTCCTAAGAGGGGAAAATAAGCAATATACAATATACAAGTTTAGTCGCCATGTAGTTTTACAACATACTAGGAATGTGTTTTTTTGTATTTTCACAAATAGAATTAAGGTTTCACAAATCTGAAACTGTGTTATAAAGAATGTTTGGCCTCTCTGGGATAATCCAGTCCAAATAAATCGGCTATGCAGCGATTTAAGAGGTTCAAACACGGAGGATTGTTCCTTTTTGAAGAGTGCTTCATGTATGCTTGAACTTTGTTTAATGTTGTTGAGGCAAGTTAAACATAAAATATGATGAATATTATGAAATAAACATGATTGTGAACATCAGTTCGATGCGTAACGTTCTTTCAAGACAAAGTTACAGTGTGTGTGTACTGTGTGCTCGGGGCCGGTGTTAGCCTATTATGGCTAGCATGGCTAGCTTGATCTACTGAGCAAATAAAAGTACATCTGAGACCATTATTGTGCAGATTAAAACCCCAGTGCATGTAGTTGATTTTACCTTCGTCGTGGTCGTCGGCCACTGAATCCGCCGTTTGTAGTCCTGCCCGAGTTTCTTTATTTTTAGCCGGTGTGCCGTGGGGCTGTGCACATTCCCAGGTCGAGTGAAAGCTACTGAACTGGCTTCAGTGCATTCCCTGGGTCGCGTCCTCTGCGTAGATCTCCAGAAGCGCCGACACCTCCTCATCATTTATTGATGCTTGCCATAACTGCTTTCAAAAACAAACACAACGCACGGAGCGTTGTGTTTTTGTAGCGAGGAAAAACAATGGCGTCTTCACACAACATTTTCAGAGTTGTACGGGCGTGGTTTGCAATTCGCCCAGCCAATCAGCACTGGGGCACTTTTGGAGCTCTTTTCACCCACAGAAAAGTACGCTCTCTGAGCTGGCTCTAAAAATGGGGGTAAAAGTACCCGAGATTAAGTACGATTTTGGTGTGAACGCGACATAAGGGGTACTCACGGAACTAAAACGCGAAAAGTACGGTAAAAGTACTCCGGTGTGAACGCGGCTAATGAGAATGGGGGAGAGATGGCAGCAACACACACTCAGCACAGAATAATTACCGAAACAAAACAAAGTGTTTTTTAAATTTATTTAAATGAAAACTACAGTCCGAAAAAACAGCTAAGCCTGGCTTCCCTTGGCCTGCAGGAGAAAACGCCACTGGAGGAGGTGAGGTGGTGATCCCCCCCAGAGTGCTGCAGATGGGGGGCTGGTTGGTGTTGAAGGCACTGGAGAAATCAAAGAACATGATCCTCACGATGCCCCCAGCCTTCTCCAGGTGGGAGAGGGACCTCTGCAGCAGGTAGATGACGGCGTCATCCACCCATGGAGCATCCACCCCGATGTCAGGCTGGTAGCATGGTAGCTTATTATACATCCATGCATGGTAGGCGTAGCGGGTCCATCGATGGTCTCACAAGGGGCTGAAGGTGACCGAGGACCAGCCTATTCACAAAGTATTCCTTTTACATCACAGTTTGACCCATTGAATTTAAATAATATATTACGAGTTATATAGAAACAAACTGGATGTGCAATTTAAGTGTGCAATGATCTTACTACAATAGCCTACTAAACAAAATGTACAATCACGATAACTTACGTAGTGATTATTCAGATTTTTTCTTTCACATCATTTTCACTTTCTCAATATACTTTGGGGGTTTAGAAGCTCAAATTATATATATTTAAACAATGCTACAGAAAACACCTGAATCATAAATCTCGACCTGATATTTAATGCAGGACAGGTTATTCCTTTTTCCACCCGACAAACCCTTTTTAGGTTTGCATACTACTGTGACCACCAGGGGGCAGTATTTGATCAAATAAGTGTTAAACCTGTTGGCGGTGACCTCTCTCACAGCACACATTTTTACTTCACTGGAAAATACAAGAAACTAGAAAATGCATTTCCTGCATAAAATGCGTGTGAATGCTGTAAACTGTGAACATTTGTGGCTGAATTTAGCTGAAAATGCAGAAAAAGCTCAATATTTTATTAGCTGAATGGTAGCTGCTTTTAGCTACAGAGACCAAGTCAGTGTGTTGCTGAACTTAGCAGAGAAATGCAGAAAAGTGAAATGATTTGAATCAAATTGTTACAGCTCAAATGCATTGCAATGACTTCCATGTTAAAAAAAGACTTTAAAAAGCTGAATATTTTTAAAAGTATAACATATTTTTAAAAAGTTGAAAGTTTCCCATCAAGTGCTGAAAAGGCTGAATAGTTTGATATTTGAATGGTTCCTCCAGCTGAAATTAGGCTCAAGGAGTTAAATAAAGATATTAAATGTAAGTACTAGTGAAGGAATGTTTACAAACACCTGTGTGTGTAAACCCAGAGATCAAAGGTTACCATGGTGACGACTTATGACGATTTACCAACTGCAGCACTGAGTCCCATTAAGAATGCATTGAGGATTATATCTGACAATTTTGCCACCTGTTCAAAAACTATGGCTCCTATACAAAAATGACCAGACCGTGAGCATCAGGGAACCCCAATGAACTGATAGATGTTGTTTTTTTTGGTTTTGTGTGTAAAATGTGGAGATGGGAGCAGTTTGTCTAAAGTGTACTTCTCTCTGTTCTGAAGAAAGTTCCGGAAAATTTAACATGGGAATCAATTGGGAGCTAGCTGGACTTTTTGTCTCTTCATGCCCTCAAGAGGCATTTTGTTAAAAAAAGAGTTTAAAAAGCTGAATATTTCAAAAAGTATAAAATATTTTTAAAAAGTTGAAGGTTTCCCATCGATTCCTGAAAAGGCTGAATAGTTTAATATTTGAATGGTTTCTGTAGCTGAAAATAAGCTGAAGTTATGGAGAGCCAAAGTATTGGTGAAATAATAATAAGGGGAAGAATACAGATTTGAAGTACTATAGTGGAATATGCTGTGGCACAGCATTCCACTAATAACTCCTAGTCAGGAAAGAAACACTGTACAAAGACATGTTATGCAATCATTGTTTTTATTATTTTGAGCAACAACATTGAATATAGTAGATTTGAACAGTACATTTATTCATTTACAGTTGCAGGTCAACACACCTATTATCGATAACCTATTTTCAATTACAAAAATTCATGATTTAAGCCAGTGTATTGTAATGTAAAGATGGAGCAGCTCAGTAAGAAATAGAAACCTCTCAGATACAATAGATGCAGTATCATGGAGGCACTGGTTGACATGGAGGTTACAATTCAGCATGGTGCTCCAGCTCCTCCAGGGCTTGGATTATTTTCTTCAGTACGCTCAGATCCTGTTCCGCTTTCAACATCTTTGCATCTAACTTCACATTATCCCTATCTATGAGAGACTTAACTTTCTCCTTGTAGTCCTCAGTGATCTTTGCTAAATCCTCCGTGAATGCAGATTGTTCAGGTGAACCTTCCGCCGCTTTCCTCACCATCATTGGGTCAGGGCCGCTCAAAATTGCATTAATGAGCTCTGCAGCGGCCACCCTTTGTGCCTAATGTGGGAAAAAACAGACTTCATGAGATGGCAGTGAATCTATTTGCTGTGTTGTGGCCACTGTAGTGCATAAAGTCCCTTCTGAACAAGGCCAACTTCTCTCAGTCTGTCAGTTACTCCAAATAATTGATGTTACCCATGGACTCACCTTCAATTTGTCCAGGTTTTGTTCTATTTCCTGAAGTTTTTCCTTGGATCTTTTCTAAAGAAAAGATCCATCATGAAAAGGACCAGTTACATTTGGGAACATAAAAGCAGCTCTTAAGTAGCTGCATTTTGGCGCATGAACCGGCAGAATCACAACATGTTTTAAGAGCAACTGAAGAAAATGTGGATTTGTTTCCAATAACAATGTGAAGTTAAGTCACTATTTATTTACCGATTGGTTCTCATCAAGTGAAGCTGCGGTGCAAACCAGACCCAGAAGAGTGAAGAGGAAGAACAGCCCCCCCGCTGCTCCTCTGCTTCTGGATGAAACTGCTGCTGCCATCGCTGCTGTGATTCAAATGATTAGAGTCAATGGGGACTTCAAGAAATGTTCAAATATTTAGAGGTCTATATATTTGATCTAATAGTGAGTAAAGGTTTCTGATCTCACCTGTGATGTGAGTGAAAGGAGAGCATCTGTACCGGTGATGGATGAAGGGAATGATTTGATGCCTCACCTCAAAATGTTTTATACTCTCCTTCCTGTGACCTCGCCCCGTGTGCCTTGATGCAGATTGGCTATTGGTTATTTGTTGGTATTTGCATGCACTCCTTGGTATTTCTATACGTCACGCTGTCCCTTAAGTTTCCCTTTCATATAAATCAGGGGTGCCCAACCTTTTTTGAACCGAGAGCTACTTTTAAAGTTGCCAGTCTGCCGAGATCTACCAGTCCAAATAGAGAGGCGTAGCCCTTACTGACAGCCTACTACCAGGTAAATACACACTTCTACTTGTATAAAACTGACTTTGTACGATTAATACTTCATAAAATACTGCAGATCCTTTATCTTACCTCTTTCTAATCTACACACATACAAGTATTTAACTGAAGTTACACAACAGTGTTGTTGATACAGAGTAGGAGTTTATTCACACGTCACAAACTACGGTGGGTCATGTTTTCAAGAAACATTGAACAGTGCTGCCACATATGACACAGGGAAAAAAGAAAAGACTCTGAACCCTTTCTTTGCCATTATATAAAAATAGTGTTGCTACAAAAGTATAAATTAGGCTTACTAATAAGACAACTCAGATCTGAAGCTACACAGGAATCTGCTGCCAAAGTGCAATAAAAAAGACAAAATTAATAGAATCAAACTCTTTTCTTGTTGCATTTTAGTAGAGTATAAAAATAAATGCCTTTAAAATAGGATGCAAGCAACACTAGTTTCTGAATTGATAATAGACTATAATCAATTTAAACAGAACAGATCTTAATGTTTGCATTCTTATATCATTTTGTACAATAATCATAATGAATAAGTTCAAACAAACTAAAACGTACAACTGATTAATAACGGTATCTAACTTGAGTTTTTATTATATCAAAAACCTGTTGAAATGCTATTGTTATTTTTACTGTCCCCAAAAAGCGCGTCGGCAGCCTCCAGAGGCCTGTACTACGAAGCTGGTTCAACCTAACCTGGATATGTTGGAGTTAGCCGGTTGGCCCAATCCAAAACATACGCGCTCTCGCTAAACTGTACTACGACGCTGGTTATCAAGTGGATCGCTCAAGCCAGCCGTGTCCTATCTAGTTAGGTGCGCGTTCACATGAAAGGGGTGGTATCTGGAGCATTCGACCAATCACAAACATGGACAAGCGTACTGACAGCGCAGCGTCATACTTCCTGAATGAAAAGTGAACTTTAATATTAGTCAAATATGAAGAAGTTAAACTTTAAACTTCCATGACTTAAACACTTTATCCAGGATAAAAGCCACATAGCTGCACCTGCAAGGTGAATACAGCTGGTAACAGAAAAAGTGTTTGAATGCGTACATTAACAGGTTTATGAAATCACTGCCCCGTCTAAGACACGAGTGGATCTGACTTTAATTACATTTGACTCGAGTGTTTCGTCAACTTAATGTGTTGCTTAAAATAATACTTCTGCATACAGTATGTGACACTGTGAGTGTTGCACGGCCAGATACGGCTCAGCTGACTCAGATAAGGAAATATATGATACATTATGATGTGATATGATATGAATGATAATGGCACACATCGACGTCTGCACTCACAGTGCCGCGGACTGTACTTAATGTTACTCTGATCCGGTTACTTATGTCGTGGCAGATATTTAAGTAAGCTTTCTTAACGCTAATATTATAATAGTCAGATTGCTCTGAAGATGGGAGGGGATATTCTATTCATTTTCACGTTCACACAGTCAGTTGATTTTGGCCGGACGTCTTTCCTGCAACGGCAGTTTTTCTGTATTTCCTCTATCCTGTAATATGAATTGATCGCTTTAAACTCCGCACACGGAGCTCTGATTGGTCAGCAGGCGGTGCTTTCACTGAGTTGATTTCTTAGCCTGCCACCTAACCTGGGGGGTATACTACGAATCAAGATTTTCGTTTAGCAAGCTAACTTCAGGGGTTTCCGGTCCTACGAAGCTGGTTCACTTTTTAGCGGGCTAGATAACTTATTCTGAACGGCTATCCTCCGGAGCAGGATAGGTTCCAGGATAAAAGCACTGCCTTCTGACCAATCAGAGCTCAGTGTGCGGAGTTTAAAGCGATCAATTCATATGACAGGAGGAGAAAGGAAATACAGTTTAAACTGCCGTTGCAGGAAAGACGACCGGCCAAAATCACCGACTGTGTGAACGTGAAAATGAATAGAATATCCCCTCCCATCTTCAGAGCAATCTGACTATTATAACATTAGCGTTAAGAAAGCTTACTTAAATATCTGCCACAACATAAGTAACCGGATCAGAGTAACATTAAGTACAGTCCGCGGCACTGTGAGTGCAGACGTCGATGTGTCTCATTATCATTCATATCATATCACATCATAATGTATCATATATTTCCTTATCTGAGTCAGCTTCTTGAGCCGTATCTGGCCGTGCAACACTCACAGTGTCACATACTGTATGCAGAAGTATTATTTTAAGCAACACATTAAGTTGACGAAACACTCGAGTCAAATGTAATTAAAGTCAGATCCACTTGTGTCGGGGCAGCAGTGATATCATAAACCTGTTAATGAACGTATTCAAACACTTTTTTTTTTACCAGCTGTATTCACCTTGCAGGTGCAGCTATGTGGCTTTTATCCTGGGTAAAGTGTTTAAGTCATGGATGTTTAAAGTTTAACGTCTTCATATTTGTCTAATATTAGTTGACTTTTCATTCAGGAAATATGACGCGCTGCGCTGTCAGTACACGGCTTGTCCATGTTTGTGATTGGTCGAACACTCCAAATACCACCCCTTTCATGTGAACGCGCACCTAACTTGATAGCCAGCGTCGTAGGACCGTTTAGCGAGAGCGTTTTTTTTTTGGATTTAGTCAACCGGATAACTCAAAACATATCCAGGATATGTTGAACTAGATTCGTAGTATACTCCCCTGCTCCGGAGCAGGTTTGCCGCTCAGCATAAGTTACCATGGAAATCTAGCCTGCTAAAAAGAGAACCAGCGTCGTAGGACCGGAAAGCCCGAGATTTCCCTGAATTTAGCCGGCTAAGCGAAAATCCAGCTTCGTAGTACAGGCCTCAGGAATGTTTCTTTCACAACTTCGCCGTCTTTGAAAGACTTCATGTGTTTCGCAAGAACGTGACTGACACGATAAGATGCTATGGTAGCAGCCTTGCTCTTGTTGTTGGGCCTGGTGAAAATGGACTGCTGTGCATTTAGCTGTCCTTTCAGGTCCCTCACCTTTTGGGAGCGTAGGGCAGAATTAGGAGGGGATTCCGTCTCGTAGCGTTTGTGCACTGTTTTGAAATGCCGCTCCTAAATTACCCTTCTTCGATAAAGCCACGCTCGCATTGCAGATGAGACAGATAGACTTTGAATTGGAATAGATACAAAAATAATCATCCTCCCACTCGGAGTGAAAATTATATATTTTGGGCTTTTTTGCTTCTGCCATCGACCGGTCGATTGCGATCGACTTCTGCCTCCATCAGACTCCACTGATCAACAACGTCTACATCCATCATCATGTTTCACATCAGTAAGACTTTAAAACCATTTTGAGTTACTCATTGTTCTGTTCTAAGTTAGATTGATTTAGCTTGGTTTTAACTTTCTTTAGCAGGAAAGGGCCTTTTACTCTTTTTTTTTTACTTCCTTATATTGGCTGACGAGTTCAGAGCTCATTTAAATATGTACTGATTGTTTTTGAAGATACAGCAGCTTGAGGTCAGTATTTTATCTCTGTGTGCACGAGAATCATTTGAACCTCCTTTCATTTAGCTGTGCTGTGTTGGGATGTGTTTGAGGGGTCTTCACCCTTAATGAAGTCAGTAACAGTCCTTTCTTTATAACATGTGATGACCATATCATCTGCAAATAAATACATGTTTATCTTAGTCTTACCCTGTGTTCTGTGATTCCTCCGTGTATTTCCAGTGTTTAGTGGACAGTGTTTATAACTCTGAATGTCCTTTACATCACATCTCATTCAGACAAGAAGTGCAAACAACTTCCATGACGAGCAAGCATCCTGCATTAGCTTTGAATCAGAACAACCATTTTAAGGTGCTTTATTTTTACATTAGAGCAAGTTAAATGAAAATGGACGGCTTCAAATAAAAAAAACTGCAATGTTCACAGCAGCCTCAAACCGGACTGACCACAGATCAGATTAAACCTCGTGCAGCACTCTATAAAGTGTCTTATTTTAGGGACATGTTCTGTCCTGCCTATGAAATGTCATGTAATCCATGCCTAAAATGCTCAAACATGCACTAGTTGTGTTAAATGTACTTTTAAATGCCATGTACCTAAAATGGCATTTTTCTCTTGTTCCTTCTTCTTGGAGACCAGCTTAGATGTCAAAGATAACATTTAAAGATAGGCTTTTTATTGACTTGTTTAGCTATTATTGTGATGATACAGTATATGCCTCCTGTAATGGTCAAAGCAGTTTGTTAAATGATTATCACATTTAAATGAACAGCACTTTCACACGTGTGTCCGACAACATGCAGTACTGTTAGACTTGTCAGTTCTGCTTAGGAAGGTTCCTAACGGATGATAGGAAAGGAGCTTTGATACTTCCTTTAGAATCTCCTTAAGCTTAGGGAACACTGGACCATCCTTTAGGAAAGGAAAGGAGAACATTCTGTCCCACAATACCTTGCGGACGCAACCGTGACTGAACATTCGGTCTTTCACGGAAACAACCGACCGCGACCGAGTTTCATGTTTGTTGCATTAGATTGGATCAATGCATGCAGGAACGTTCAACTTCAGAAAAACACTTCTCAAAATGTTTTGACGTCTACGACAAATTAAAATATACAAAAATGTAAAGTCACTTCTAGAAGGTGGGGTCCTACTTATCACAGGAAGTGGGTGCAGCCTCTCTCAGATAAAAACCACTTGTTTAGAGACATCTCATCAGAACTAGAGATAGAGGAAGCAGAGAGACGGACAATCAAGATGGATGAGTTCAAACGGATAAAAATGTCTGTATTTCTCATTCTGCTGCTTCAGTCTACAGGTAAGAGTAAAGATGATGTGTATGAACAACAAGAATGTTAAAATGGCTAATTCATTAATTTAGTTAATTGAGTATTAATAGCTAACCTTCATTTGAACATGACAGTCAAGTAGTTAGTTTGTTTTCCAGGAGGTAAATAGTGAGTCACTTCTTTATGTTTCTCTGGTCTTTACAGCAGCAGCAAATGGACAGCCTTCCCTCTTCTTCACTGTCAGAGTTGGAGAGGAAGTCACTTTGCCTTGTAGCGGTGTGAGAGATGATCAGGACGGATGTAACCGTACTGACTGGCTCGTCACTAATTCAGGATGCACAACAGTAGAGCTGGTTGAACTTGGACAGATTGTTGAAGAAGCTCGAGCTGAATCAGACAGACTGAGAGTGACAGAGAACTGTTCTCTGGTTATAAAGAATGTCACAGAGGAGGATGTTGGTCGTTACTTCTGGAGACAGTTCAGATCAGGACAAGATGAAGACGCTCTGGTTCATCTGTCTGTTGTCACCAGTGAGTATATTTACATCATAGTGTTTTAAACTGTCTCTTTAGAACAATAAACTGAGACATTACAATAATTATGATCACACTGATGACGTTCATTTGACTCCTATTTTCTTTCTCTCACAATATCATCAGTGACTGAAGATCAGAACAACGATGAGGTGACGTTACGCTGCTCTGTGAAGGCATCTGTACGGTGCAGACACTCAGTGAAGTGGCTGTTTCGAAGTCGGGATGTGGATGAATATCAAGAAGATATGAAGACATCAAAGTCTCACTACGAGGCCTCTGTCACATTTCTGACTTCTCGTGTTGACTACAGATCAGGGTTTCATTTATTTACATGTGAAGTAACTGAGTACATGGGAGAAGTACTTCTGTTTCCCTTCAGCACTCCGTCCTCAGGTGAGAACACATGTTGAGATGTTTAAAGTCAAATCAAACTGACCCATTCATTACAAACAATATTTGTATTTTATGGATTTAAAGTATTCGTATTAAATCACAACAGATGGTTCACTAAAGACAGTTTGTTACTGAAGACTTCATTTTTAACTTCACACATGTTGTGTTCTTTTTAAGGAATACATCTGAACAATAATTACTTTATGAACTCATTTAGTTCCAGATAAAGTTACTCCATTTAGATCAAGTTCATTTAAATCTCTGATACATCTCTCTTTGTCCTATATTAGAACTCTAAAACCTACAACATGAATATCTTCTATGTTTGTATTCTCTCTCCAGGTCTCTTGAGGCTCATCGTGGTGTCTGTGGGTTTAGCAGCTCTCATAATGATCGTTGTGGTGGTCAACATATGGACAAGAATTAAAGGTGAGAACATTCACAGATGAAACGTAAATATATTTTATATTTTATTTGTTGAAACTCAAGTGGACTTTCTCTTTCAGAGAAGAAAACACAGATGGAGGAAATCACTGTGAGTTTTTACAACAAAATACTGAACTGTTTTTCCAGTTGTTTCTTTACACTCTTCATTATAATCTGTATAAAGACAGAAGAGAGAGAAACAGACAAAGGCTGCTTTACCTAAATTACATCACATCCTACAGGATTTTCCAAATGTAATGTTTGGATCTAAAACCAACTCAGTGTTGTTGTTGTTGTTGTTTTCCTCAGGTGCGTTATGATGTAGATGATGGTACAGTGAACTGAGAAAACATCAGACCTCCTGATGGAGTTTGAGCAACACTTCTGCCTCCATCAGACTCCACTGATCAACAACGTCTACATCCATCACCGTGTTTCACATCAGGAAGACTTTAAGATCATTTTGAGTTACTCATTGTTCTGTTCTAAGTTACATTTATTTAGCTTGGTTTTAACTTCCTTTAGCAGGAAAGAGCATTTCTCCTTTTTCTTTTGTTACTTCCTCATATGGCCTGACGAGTTCAGAGCTCATTTAAATATGTACTGATTGTTTTTGAAGATACAGCAGCTTGAGGTCAGTATTTTATCTCTGTGTGCACGAGAATCATTTGAACCTCCTTTCATTTAGCTGTGCTGTGTTGGGATGTGTTTGAGGGGTCTTCACCCTTAATGAAGTCAGTAACAGTCCTTTCTTTATAACATGTGATGACCATATCATCTGCAAATAAATACATGTTTATCTTAGTCTTACCCTGTGTTCTGTGATTCCTCCGTGTATTTCCAGTGTTTAGTGGACAGTGTTTATAACTCTGAATGTCCTTTACATCACATCTCATTCAGACAAGAAGTGCAAACAACTTCCATGACGAGCAAGCATCCTGCATTAGCTTTGAATCAGACCAACCATTTTAAGGTGCTTTATTTTTACATTAGAGCAAGTTAAATGAAAATGGACGGCTTCAAATAAAAAAAACCTTCAGCTCTCATGAAATATGATGTGAGAAATTGCAATGTTCACAGCAGCCTCAAACCGGACTGACCACAGATCAGATTAAACCTCGTGCAGCACTCTATGAAGTGTCTTATTTTAGGGACATGTTCTTTCCCGCCTATGAAATGTCATGTAATCCATGCCTAAAATGCTCAAACATGCACTAGTTGTGTTAAATGTACTTTTAAATACAGTTGTAAAACAAGTGGTTTCAGTGTGTACTTTTAAAAAAAAATTCTGTCCCACAATACCTTGCGGCCTGAACCGTGACTGAACATTCGGTCGTTCACGGAAACAACCGACCGTGACCGAGTTTCAAACATTGTTTGGCTGTCTTGACGTCCACGACAAATTCAAATATACAAAAATGTAAAGTCACTTCTAGAAGGTGGGGTCCTACTTATCACAGGAAGTGGGTGCAGCCTCTCAGATAAACCACTTGTTTAGAGAAATCACATCAGAACTAGAGATAGAGGAAGCAGAGAGATGGAGAATCAAGATGGATGAGTTCAAACGGGTTAAAATGTCTTTATTTCTCGTTCTGCTGCTTCAGTCTACAGGTAAGAGTAAAGATGATGTGTCTATGTATATCAGGAACATTTAAAAAGCCAATTTATAGATGTTGTTCAATTGATTTTATCAGCCAACCTTCATTTAAACCTGGGGTGTCAAACTCAATTTCATTGCCGGCTTCATTAGCATTATATATCATATATAATATATATATAAAATAACGTATTATATTACATTATTGCCTCTGCATTGGATTATTATTGGTTCTGGTAATAACTTCATATATAACTACGTCTGGAAGCAGAAGTCTAGTGCAAATATTCAACAATTGCTTAAAAAAATGGGTTTGGTAACAAAAACATGGTTGTGCATCGACATATTGTGAATGCACATAGACACAAAATGACTGCATGTGTTTGCTCACTAACATTATTCTGTGTTACTGTTATATAAATCCCGTGAATGTAGGAGACTTAGTTAGCCTCATCATATCTCATCAATTAGATATTGATAATTAGGTCAAGCATTATTTAAGTAGGCTATAAATAATTTTAATTCAGCAACAATTACATTACATGACATGTCACTTGTTAGACGCTTTTATCCAAAGCGACTTACATACTCAATACTGTGGACAATCCCCACAGGAGCAGTTTGGGGTGAAGTGTCTCAGGGACACAACGACATGCTGACTGCAGTGGGGTTTGAACCTGTGCTCCCCTGATCTGAACACCAACGCATTAGTCCACTGCGCCACACGCCTCCTTAATACAATCTTTGAATAGTCTGAAAGCCAAGAGTTTGAAACCCCCTGTCCCAGACCCTGTCACTCACGGGACGATCACAGAGGAGACGGTGAACGCAGAAGTTTTCCTCCTGCATTCACACACTTTACACTGTCTGAATATATGACGTTCATACTCTGCAAGCCAAGACCTCATGTTTTTGAATCGACCAAAGCACCCGAAACGCACGTTTTTTTTTTAAAACATATTGACACCGACTGACTCTCACTTCCTCCAGCTCTTTCACTGACCGCCTCACTCAGAGTGCCGCTGATTAAAACGGCTGATATAAAGACGCTTCAGTGGCATGTCACAGAAGGAGATGCATTGTGGGACATGTAGTTTATGGGCACCGTGGATCTATAAAGCGCCATATAAGCGTATAATAGACGTTGCATCTTCTTTGCAAGCTCTCGCGGGCCACATACAATGAGGTCTTGGGTTTAAAACCTGTGATTTAAACACTACAGTCAAGTCGTTTTTTTTCTGGGAGGTAAATAGTGAGTTTAACTCTTGGAATCCAATAATGAGGCATATTGAAACTTTGGTAAATGTAGGATTTTCCTAACACCGACTTCTTTATATGTCTCTCGTGTTTACAGCGGCAGTTAAAAGACAGCCTTCCCTCTTCTTCACTGTCAGAGTTGGAGAGGAAGTCACTTTGCCTTGTAGCGGAGTGAGAGATGATCAGGACGGATGTAACGGTACTGACTTATGGGCTCAGAACAGTCTCATAATACACACATGCACACAGAAGGATTCACACTTGTATTTCATGATCCGCAAAAGGATTCACACTTGTATTTCCGGATCCACACTTGTGTTTTTCAATGCACACACAAATGTGTTCCGTTTCATATACATGTAAATAAAATCCAAATAAGAAAAAAGTTTTACATATGTATTTTTGATCCTCACATATTTGTTTTCCGTTTAAAACCGCTGCACCTGCAAACACAAACCGCTTTCTGTGCATGGATCGCTCTGCATTCGTGTGTGGGTTTTTTGAGACTCCCCTGACGGTGACCCGATTCGTACTTGTAATTTTTTCTGTCTATAGCCAATCAGATGTCTCCTCAATTCTAAGCCAATCACATGAGCGCGCCCCCACAAGGGTAGATTTCTTGCGTTCATGACGTAGCGCTTCATGTACGCATTTTGCGCTGTCCGGAGCTGACAGGTCCATGGAGCCTGCCTGCTAGTGATGGGAATTCCGGCTCTTCTTGGTGAGCCGGATCATTTGGCTCGGCTCACCAAGAAGAGCCGGCTCTTTCGGCTCCCAAACGGCTCTTCAGTTTACCACATATTATACCTTTTATAATTCAATCAAATGTAGCCTTGTTTTGACTAATGATTTATATGTGTACACATATCACTTAAATTATTCAATACATCCTTTGTACGGAAGTATTCAAAAGTAAAAATGACATGTTTAATATCAATTATTTGCTGTGGCCAATTGTTTTCATTGCATTTACAGACCCTTGTATCTCTCTGATACCACCCAATGAATGCACAGACTTGCTTGTCGAACCACGCTACACAAAGCAGATAGCAACACCTATAACAAAACCCGAGGTGACAGGGCTTTCAGTGTTGCAGCTCCTAGACTGTGGAACAGCCTCCCAGTACATATCCGGACTGCTGAGTCTATTGAACTTTTTAAATCTCAGCTAAAAACTCACCTCTTTGCACTGGCTTTTAATACTAGTTGAACATTACATTTTTACATTTGTATGTGTTTTTTAAAAAATATTTTTCTAGTTATTGTGCTTTTTATCATGTTTTTAATTATTGTTTTATTATTGTACTCCCATTGTGTTATTTAATATGTATTGCCTGTACAGCACTTTGGTCAACTGAAGGTTGTTTTAAATGTGCTATATAAATAAATAAAGATTGAGATTGAGATAAAAACTTAAGCATAGACATTTTAAAAAATGGGCTACTCTATCGACATTTTAAAATTATATTTAAAGAAAAGGCCCTGACTAAACAGCAGGGCTCTATTTCAGTATTAACTATAGAAAAAAAGACAGCAACAGCTGACATCAAATCTTTGCCGAGCCCAAGGATAATCATAAATAAATAACATAGTGAAAATAAATATATTGCAATGCTCAGTACAGCAGCATCCAACCGTCTCTAATCATAAAAAAACATAATAAAAATAAATGTATTGCAATGCTCAAAACAGCAGCATCCAACAGTCTCTAATCCTTGGATATTACATGTCACTGCATGCATGCACGGAGCAGCTGTAGCGCGGAGATCATCATATCATTCTGTCTTGTATTACTTAACAACAACAAAATAACAAAAAAAAACGGCTCGTTCGCGGGCGCGAGCCGGCTCCCGTCGTTCACTTAAAAGAGCCGGCTCTTTGAGCCGGCTCGTTCGCGACCGACACATCACTACTGCCTGCAGGCGCTAATCTCAGGACACCTCCACTCTCAGTACATTACCACTTTCCGATCAGGAAATGCACGCAAATACAAGCCTTTATATTATTAAGGTACAGTGCCACTTTCCGAACCATTAATGAATGCTTGTGTACACAAAAACGGCAGGCAAAACTGTTTTAAATGTGTGTTTCCTGTATGGTGATCAGCTGCTTTATTTATGTCTGTATGAAGTTGTGAGTGTGGAGGGAGCAGCTACAGGTTAGCTTAGCCTAATCGATCAGTGCACTACGAAGCCAGTGCTAGACAGTGAACTGTCAACGGGGGGAGCCCCGCCGGTCATTATCGGCCGATATTCACTCTTAATAGTTTGATCGGTGCTCTCTATAAAGGCCGATCAGGAGAGCTGGATCTGATCGATATGGACATAAACGCGAGTGAAGTTTTAGCGAGCTGCATGAGAAACTGACGGGCTGTCAGGAGAGAGGGAGGGAGAGAGGAAAAGAGATGATCCTTACTCCCGTGTTATTATCCGGTCATAGTCCGGTAATTACCTAACGGAAACGCTGCTACACAATTCTTATTATTATTATTATTGAAACATGACCGGTAAGTTTCAAATTTGTCCGGTAAAATTAAATTCTGTCCGCGGAAACCCTGCTCCGGACTACGCAAAATGCGTATATGAAGTGACATGAACGCAAGAAATCTACCCTCGTGGGGGCGCGCTCATGTGATTGGCTTAGAATTGAGGAGACATCTGATTGGCTATAGATAGAAAAAATTACAAGTACGAATCGGGTGACCGTCAGGGGAGTCTCAAAAAACCCACACACGAATGCAGAGCGATCCATGCACAGAAAGCGGTTTGTGTTTGCAGGTTCAGGGGATTTAAACGGAAAACAAATATGTGAGGATCAAAAATACATATGTAAAACTTTTTTCTGTATTTGGATTTTATTTACATGTATATGAAACGGAACACATTTGTGTGTGCATTGAAAAACACAAGTGTGGATCCGGAAATACAAGTGTGAATCCTTTTGTGGATCATGAAATACAAGTGTGAATCCTTCTGTGTGCATGTGTGTATTATGAGACTGTTCTGAGCCCATACTGACTGGACCTTCAATCATTTAGGACCCAGAGAAGTAGATCAGGTTAAACGTGGGCAGATTGTTGAAGAAGCAAAAGCTAAATCAGACAGACTGAGTGTCGCAGAGAATTGTTCTCTGGGTTTACAGGAGGTCAGAGAGGAGGATGCTGGTCGTTACATCTGCACACAGATCAGATCAGGACGACAACAAGGAGAAGACGCTCATGTTTACCTGACTGTTGTTAGCTGTGAGTATTAACATCACAGTGTTGTAAACTGCATCTATAAATATACTGAAACATACCAGCAGTTATGATTACAGTGATGAAGCTAATTGAACTCTTGTTGTCTTTCTCTCTCAATATCTCCACCTTCAGTGACTCAACATCAGGACAATGATGAGGTGACGTTACGCTGCTCTGTGTTGAATAACGCATGGTGCAGACACACAGTGAAGTGGCTGTTCCAGGGTCAGGATGTGGATAAAGATCTCAAAGATATGAACACATCAGAATCTCACTACGAGGCCTCTGTGACATTTCTGACTTCTCATGTTGGATACAGATCAGGGCTTCATTTATTTACTTGTCAACTAACTGATGATCACACAGGGGAAGTATTTCTGTTTCCCTTCAGCACTCCGTCCTCAGGTGAGAAAACATGTTGAGATGCTCAAAGTCACTTTAAACTCACCGATTAATTAAATAAAACATTTGTATTTTATGGCTTTAAAGTGCTATAACTATATCACAACAGATGGTTCACTAAAGACAGTTTGATACTGAAGACTTTTATATTTTATAATAGGATCATTTTTAACTGAACACGTTTTGCGTTTTTGGCTTATTTTTAAAGAATACATCAGAAACCTACAACATAAATGTTTGTATTCTCTCTCCAGGTCTCTTGAGGCTCATCGTGGTGTCTGTGGGTTTAGCAACACTCATTATGATCGTTGTGGCGGTCAATATATGGACAAGAATTAAAGGTGAGAACATTCACAGATTTACAACAAAATACTGAACTGTTTTTCCAGTTGTTTCTTTACACTCTTCATTATAATCTGTATAAAGACAGAAGAGAGAGAAACAGACAAAGGCTGCTTTACCTAAATTACATCACATCCTACAGGATTTTCCAAATGTAATGTTTGGATCTAAAACCAACTCAGTGTTGTTGTTGTTGTTGTTTTCCTCAGGTGCGTTATGATGTAGATGATGGTACAGTGAACTGAGAAAACATCAGACCTCCTGATGGAGTTTGAGCAACACTTCTGCCTCCATCAGACTCCACTGATCAACAACGTCTACATCCATCATCGTGTTTCACATCAGGAAGACTTTAAGATCATTGTTTTGTATGAAGTTAGGTTTATTTAGCAGCTGGATTTGAACCTTTTAGCATTTTACTCTTTAAAAAAAAAAATGTTTTACTTTCTTATATTGCCTGAAGATTTCAGAGCTACTTTTAATATCTACTGATTGTTTTTGAAGATACAGCAGCTTGAGCTCAGTTTAATATCTCTGTGTGCTGTGTCTGCTGTGTTGGGATGTGTTTGAGGGGTCTTCACCCTTAATGAAGTCAGTAACAGTCCTATCTTTATAACATGTGATGACCATATCATCTGCAAATAAATACATGTTTATCTTAGTCTTACCCTGTGTTCTGTGATTCCTCCTGTATTTCCAGTGTTTTAGTGGACAGTGTTTATAACTCTGAATGTCCTTTACATCACATCTCATTCAGACAAGAAGTGCAAACAATTTCCATGACGAGCAAGCATCCTGCATTAGCTTTGAATCAGAACAACCATTTTTCTTTTTACATTAAAGCAAGTCAAATGTAAATGGATGTTTCATCAAAGACAGAGACCCTTCAGCTCTCATAAATAAGATGTGAGAATCTGCAATGTCGACTTAACTATTAGTAACGTTCGCTGCCTTATCGCTCCAGAAAGCCAACCCACCCCCCCTTACTGGATATCTGTTGTTTATCTTTGCAGCTGATCTAATACATTTCAACATCACTGCAGCTTCACACCGGACTGAACACAGATAACATATTGAACTCACATTAACCCCTCTAAAGGGTTTAGTTTGAGGGTAATTCCAGAATTGGAAGACATTTTCTGTAGCACCTGAAATGTCATATAATCGATACCTATAGTTGTGTTAAATATACTAATTACACTGCAGTGTTTCCCCTACCATTGTCTTGGAGGGGCGCTGCGCCCCGCCAACGGAGCCCCGTGCCCCCCCTGAAATTCAAGGTGTTTAAAAGAAAAATGTATATATATATATATATATATATATATATATATAGCACCAAATTGCAACTAATCTATATCTACTGTCACTTTTCACATTGAACATGTGCTCTTTTATTAAATAAACTAAACGCTTTCATTTTAAGTTGTGAGTTTAGTGTTTTTGACCCTAAGAAACACTGATGCATTAATCAATAACAATAATCCACAGCTCCTCTCTCTGCTCCAGAGGATTTAAAATATATATATCCCAATGCCACCCCAAATGTTTGCTCTAGAGTGGATTTTGTTCACATTCACATGACTGGGAAGCAGTCAATTTATTGCAAATGAACATTGTTCTTTTGTCATTGAAAGAGTAATTTGTTGATGGTCCCCAAGTGAACACCTACCGGCCTTTTGCAAATGTTTTGCACACGTCTGCACAGCCCTCCACTTTAAAATACAAGTCACTGTAGTTTGCCATTTACTCATTGTCCTATGTGTTTTTTTAGCTTTTACGGTTCTTTGTATATTTACATTTACATTTGGTGTAAATACTTGTCTTTAGTATTATTTTGTTATGCTAAATTGTTTCTTAAAAATGCTTGGTTTTTATTATCCACATATATTTATTTTTTAACTACGGTACTATTGCAAATTACAATTCCCTGTTTTTGCTAACAATAAACTTGATTCTGATTTTGATACTTCTTGTATGGCGGAGAAGAGTTCACCATCGAAATACAGCCAGGATAAACTGACGCTGAATATCCAACCTAAAACCTAGCTTCACCAAATATCCAACCTAAAACAAACTTCACCGAATATCCAACCTAAAACTAACTTCACCGCCATACAGAACCTCACTACAAACATAGCTAACGGACAGTTCAGTAAACAGTAGCGTCACACAGAGAAAGGGGGTGTGTATTTCACTCACCCTTATTTGTAGAGGAAGGCCATTATCCTGTCTTCTTACATACAGTAGAAGTGAAGTGGTCAATAACCGTTGAATTCCCGCCAGCCTTCATAGTACAGCGGATAAGCACAACAATTGTGCATTTTATGAGAAAAGCATGACATTTCTAACATAGTTAGAGCATACCATAAGGTTTATTTTCAGATGTGGAGGGAAGTCAGATTTGACCCGTGAGGACCGTGAGAGGTCAAATCCAAGATGGCCGCCAGTCTCTCGGGTCAAATGTTCAAACACGCTTAATTTTGGAACCAAACATTGTAGAAAAACATTTAAGGTGTCATATCCAACTAAATTAGGGATGCCCAATCATTTGGTGATACTTTTGAGATCGCCAGAATTCAAGAAAATGCATTTAGGTGAAGATAAAGGTAGAAATTGACCAAAAATAAGCTGTCAATCAGTTGAAATTTGGTGTGTGTGTGTGTGTGTGTGTGTGTGTGTGTGTGTGTGTGTGTGTGTGTGTGTGTGTGGTCACCCAGCGCTAGCATTACTACAGAGACTGGAGGAATATGGCTTTACTTGGCACAGTCTGCATGCTGAAGCAAACATTTGTTTTTGTCTTCAAATACATACTAACATGATTGTGACGAGCATAATATTTGCTCCCCGCCCAACTCTCTAAGTGCTTGAACTCCGTGACAGGAGGATGAAGTACCGTATGTATAAATGGATGGAACTATCAACAAAACAACAGCGTTTTATTCCCCAATGTCATATTTAATAGAAAAATAATGATGCACCACTTGTTGGAGAAAGAAGAATGGGGAACAGAAAGGTTTAGAGAGGGACAACATGCTGAAACCTTGCAACTTCAGTGCCAGAGAAAAAAGGTACTGTGAGTACACTTGTGGTTATTGTCCTCATGTTGCACATAGAAAATTCAATTAAGATGTTTAACGCATGTGGGCAAAAATCCATCAATCTTTCAATTTTTTAAAACTTGTTATATCCTTAGAGTCATTTAAAATGAGTTTTTTTCTCCATGCCATGGAGTCTAAATGGGTAAACCTTTGTATTTGTAATTGTACAGCCATGCTAGGACAAACAAATCCCCTTTGCCAATGTTCTCTCTGCCACACACACAACATACATAACCCTTTCTTTGCATGACCTCTAAATGTCCATGTGAGCCACTAAAGAACAGAAAAAAAGCTGCGCTACCTTGGCTTTATAGGTGGACAGGCAGGGAATCGAACCCCAACCCTCTATAAGTGGAAAGGGACAGCGGTGAACCTTATAGTTGAGTGCAGCCCTTTGTTAACAGCGAGGGTTAAGAGAGCTGTTTGTGCTCTACATGGAACTGTTTTCCATCTCCCTCTTTGGTTTACATTATTATTATTGTTTTTCTATTAAATATGACATTGGGGAATAAAACGCTGTTTTGTTGATAGTTCCATCCATTTATACATACTTCATCCTCCTGTCACGGAGTTCAAGCACTTAGACTTAGAGAGTTGGGCGGGGAACAAATATGATGCTCGTCACAATCATGTAAGTATGTATTTGAAGACAAAAACAAATGTTTTCATCAGCATGCAGACTGTGCCAAGTAAAGCCATATTCCTCCAGTCTCTGTAGTAATGCTAGCGCTGGGTGACCATAAATCCACTGGAATATACCACACACACACACACACACACACACACACACACACACACACACACACACACACACACACACACACACACACACACACACACACACACACACACACACACACACACACACACACACACACACACACACACACATTTTGCAAATTTCAACTGATTGACAGCTTATTTTTGGTCAATTTCTACCTTTATCTTCACCTAAATGCATTTTCTTGAATTCTGGCGATCCCAAAAGTATCATCAAATGATTGGGCATCCCTAATTTAGTTGGATATGACACCTTAAATGTTTTTCTACAATGTGTGGTTCCAAAATTAAGCGTGTTTGAACATTTGACCCGAGAGACTGGTGGCCATCTTGGATTTGACCTCTCACGGTCCTCACAGGTCAAATCTGACTTCCCTCCACATCTGAAAATAAACCTTATGGTATGCTCTAACTATGTTAGAAATGTCATGCTTTTCTCATAAAATGCACAATTGTTATAATATGAGAGCTTATCCGCTGTACTATCAGGTCCTCCACAACATTAGAGTTAACTGATATGTAGCTAGCTAACTAGCTGCTGAAGTGTTGCGCTAAGCTAGCCACTTCGCCGGACATCATTTTCGTTATTAAAAGTCAGAATTCCTAATTTTTCCTCTCCGTACGAAGCTATAGTAGTCCGGGAGTTGTCCTGCCATAGCATTTAATTTAGAGTTGATGGTTAATTTAGTTTAAAAAAAGGTCGTTTTCCTCAAACTTCAATCTCCGTAACTGCACTTGCGAATGTTGTTGCCTGGTAACGTTGTTGATGTAATGTGATTGGTCGGGAGCCAGAGGCCGGTTGGCTTCCCTTGACCCTGACCTATCACAGGGTGGCAGGGACCGATGAAGGCCTCCTCTGATTGGTCAATTCCTCAACATTTTTTTTCACCAAGGTAGACCATGGATGTATAATAATAATAAAGACCAGCGCCATATAGATAGAATTATATTCTATTATACTGCTCTGATAAAGACTAATTACCGTTTAAAGAACATATGAACATCATATAATTTCTATACAAAATAATTCACATCAGGGGATGGGATGTAAAATAAAAAATGACAAAAAAGCAGTGCTACTATATTGCTTTAATTCTTGGTAAAGATGTAGAACATTTGTTTTGGATGGAGCACATCTCTTTTTATGAATATGACATTTCCCTACAATTAAAGTTAACTGTACAAAATAAAACAAATCTGCATCCATACAACTTATCCCATAGTTGTATTGTTTGTCCTGTTTTTCATAATTCCAAAACATTCTACAACACATATACATTCATTGTACTTCTTAGAGGAAATTAGAGGATGCAACCCTCTTTATTTTATGTCATACAAGTACAGTACACACTAGCACACACACGAAATGTAACCTCTGCATTTAACCCATCCTGGGAGCAGTGGAAGTACAAGAAGTACAGGAATATTCAATATCAAGTCTAAATCTTTGCAGTGTCTTGTTTGCAGGGTATATTGTGTCACTAAATAAACCTCCTGAACGTTATTGAGCAAAAAGTGCGTTTCCAATCAACCAAAAATGTGTTTCCAATTGATTTCTCCGTAAATCCAATTTCTTCTGGCCTTCTACAGTGAGTGTAATACCGCGTTTCACCACACATTCAGCATCACATTTTAAGCGGCGCTGTTTGACTCTTTGTCTAATACCCAATGACAAAAGGGGAGAGATTAATTAACCTTACTTAACGACGTAGGACTTTTAATCAAAGTTATAACTACTGTCTGAAGAAACAGAGGAAGCTTGGCCATATAGTTGTTACAAGTGGTATCAATTATTTAAATATCAAATAGCTCTCGAGCACCCCTTAGTGACCAACTTGCATGTCAAATATTTCAAACATTATATTTACTTTTTTCCCCCAAAGTGTGTTGATATGTATTTTGTAATGGTCACCAGTGGCGTCGCCTGGCCTGGGCATCCGGGGCTTTAGCCCCGAATGTTTTTTCTGTAGCCCCGGACAATTCTCCCTCAATAATATAATACATTAACCGTGCTTTACGTGAACCTCATCCTGACACAAGAGAGGACGGCAGCACTGTAATTTCCCGTGTTCAGTGAATGCAACAGAGGCATGACACCAGACCAATCAGAGAGTTGCATGGAAATAAACGTGTGCTTGTGTCATTCAAGCTCGGCTCTGTGTGTGTGTGGCAATAGCGCATTTAGTGTGATAGAGAGAGAGAGAGGGGGAGAGGGGGAGAGGGGGAGGGAGGGACCGGTGCCAGCAGGGACCGTGTTGTTAGCATCTGGTTAGCTAGCTGCACTAACGGACATAAGGAGCTGTTTGTTCCACAACAAGCTGGAGGAGAGTCCTCTCCTCTCAGATACCCCTTTCACACCAACGCAACTCCGGTTCAAGCTCCGTGCTAGAGCTTTTCAGGTTCAGAACCGGTACTTCGGTTTAGCTCCGGCTCTTTTCACACCGCTCAGAGCCCGACTGGTGCTGCCGCTGCTGCGTCATGACGTCACAGTTTACGTCGCTGATTTTCTCCCCAACGGAGCTCACCTCACAACAACGGGCCGGGGACTGCGTTGCTTTTAATCATACGAAGCCACATTAAATTAAATAACGACTTCTCCAACCTTATACTTTTCTCCAGAGTGCCGTGGTTCATTGTTTATTAATGTGTTTCAGCAGCATTTACCGACCGCTGCAGTGCTGGCCGGCTGCTCTTCCACGAGTGTATTCTCCCGTTAGCTCCGGGTTAGCTCACACGGCTCTAAAGTATTCACTGTCTGACTGTCACACAAGCAGCTGATACATATCCCCAGTTCCCCTTAAGTGAATGTGTGTCAGTCTGAATTGACGCTGTTTGGCATCACAACGCTGTTATGAAAGTTTCTCTGGTATAACATGGGTGATGTTAGCATAGCAACCGAAGCTAAACTGACTACTTGCTAAGCCGTTTTCTACAGGCAGATTTTACCGGTGTATTTTTCATTATGATTCTACTTGTGATAGTCGGACATGACAACCTGTGCAGCCCATGTATTGATTCCATCCGATAGCTGCTATAATAACAAACAAAACGTCTGCCTGCTCTCCACAATGATCAATAACAGCGAACGGATGGTCAAAGTAAGGTACAAATAAACAGAATCACACGAAGCCTGGTTAGTGTTGCCTGACTTTATAAAGTGTGTTTTTTTTTTACAAGTGTGTGGTTGCGTTCTAGTCACTTTGCTCAGCACTACTGCTTGTTACAACTTTTATTTGCCGTACTCGCCTTAACTGTTAGCTCAGGTTAATCTCGCCCCCCTCCGACGTAAGCGTGACGTATGCGGTTCTTGCTTCTAGACGGACAACTTTTTGGTGCTCGAAACGAACCGGATTCCGGAGCTTAGAGGCTGCTCCGCTGCGGTGTGAACAGGAAAACCCGGTGCTTTTCAAGCACCAGCACCGAACCGGCCCCGAAACACCGTTGGTGTGAATGGGGTAAGACTGAGAGACTCAGGTGAGCTAAAGGACTCTCTTACCCCATTCACACCAACGGTGTTTCAGGGCCGGTTCGGAGCTGGAGCTTGAAAAGCACCGGGTTTTCCTGTTCACACCGCAGCGGAGCAGCGTCATAGCTCCGGAATCCGGTTCGTTTCAAGCACCAAAAAGTTGTCCGTCTAGAAAGACAGCACCGCATACGTCACGCTTACGTCGGAGGCGGGGGCAGGGGCGGGATCAACCTCTAACAACAACAAAAAGCCTGCGTGTTATCCAGATTGTACACAACGATGGAAAACCTAAGGCCCGTTCTCATGTCTTCAAATGTCCCTCCTCGACTCCCCTCCTCGACTCCTATCCTCGAGACTTAGGCTGCTTCTCAGGTCGATTAAATTGAATCCTTGCGTCCCTCACTTGCGTCGTTTCCCTGCGTTTAGTCCCTCCCACCAGGGAAGCATGGAGAGACGCAAGGAAACCACGAGAAGCAGGGAAATGAGTTTTAAGAGCAATGGGACGTCCTTTCCTCCGGAGCGTCACGTGAAGCGACGTCCGTTTGTGATGACGCTGCACAGCTGTTCGTCTGACAGCAGCTCTGTCCCCGTTATTTTCACAAACACCCCCGCCTCTGTTAGTACACATTTACTGACACAAACATTTGTATCATCTGTTGTAGACCCAAATACATTAAATCAAATAAGAACTCATTCTCAAAAAAGGTGAACGCCATTCTTAAAATGTATAAACGAACAATAGTTGGATTAATATTGATTAGAGTGCACAATAGAAATAAAAGAATTGAGAGAAGAAAAAGAGATATGTTATCTATCAAAACCCAGTTAGATTAACATTCATTGGATTGCACACTTTGTTTGTTTGTGTGGATATGTAGCAAATTAATATGTTAAATAGCACTTAATGACTGACTGAATGGAAATGACAATAAATGAAAATGTAAAACGAAAAAGCGATCATGAAAATGTTTCCAATAAATGAATAAAATGATTTTTGACCACTTTGTTGTTCAGATATATCACATATTTGTAACTGAATGATGCATTCATTGAAACAAAACACAGTATGAACTGAGGAGTGAGTCCCGTGAGTTTCATGTGTTTTCTTCACTCCGCTGGGAAACTCTGCTCTCATGTCAAGAAGCATCAGATCAGTGCATGCGCTGCATCGTCCAATCAGTGAGCGATACACAGTAAGGGGGCGGGGAGAGTATCTGAGGATTTCACCAGAGGATGGTCTGGTGGTTCCTCGGTTATCGCTCCTCCATTATCGCTCCTCGCTCCTCGGTCCTCCGGCAGAAATAAGAGCCATGGGACGCTACTCAAGATGGCGCAGACAAATCAACTTCCGGTGATACCGAGGACCGAGGAAATGAAAATAGTCGACCTGAGAAGGACCCTTAGTCCCGCCCACAGGAGATGCGAGCAGAGGAGCCGAGGAGGGGAACCGAGGAGAGAGGAGGGGAAGCAGCAGGCGGTTAGAGAAATGAGAACTCCTCTCCTCTGAGCGGTCATTTTAAAGAGACGTCCATTAATGATGACAGGAGGCACAGCAGCCCTCTGTCTGATGGACAGATGTGTTCATGACCACTTATATATTTACTTTGAATTCATTCACAGTGTGGTATAATGAGACAATAACAGGCTACAGATGCGGACATACACACAGACACACAGACACACATATATGTATATATTTATATACAATTTCAGAATCAAACAGAGCACTCTCATAATAACGTAACACTATCAGAGACTGGATATATCCCCCCCCTCTCTGGTCGCTACAATGAGGGAAATAAATGACGGGCCAAAAGTTTTATTTACAAGTATTACAAGTAAGCAGAGGACACCAAACCAACTGAGACCTGTCTGTCCGCTGCATCTACGCACACACTGCACCACACACACCTCCACCACACACACGCACCTACAGCTCCTAAAGCATATCATCAGGCTACAGCCGTTCTGTATTTTATTATGTGAAGCACTAAATGGTTTTAGAAAAATATCGACTTTGTTTGTAGATATCTACTAAACTAAAGCAAATAAAGAGAGTAGGCCTGTTATACTGAGTGATATATATTATACACACTGCTCTGCTTTCTGCACGGACCTCACAGCTGTTCTCACTGTAAACATCGCGTCGCGATGAAAGCAGTTCATAAAATAATATCCAGGGGATGCATGCAGAGCTGTCATTGGCTGAGATAAGTCCGGCCGTGCGTCTCGACTCTTTGAAACATCACTGTTGCCGGAAATGCATCCACGAAGGAGCCGTGGAGGACCGTGGAGGATCCATCAGTGTATCCTCGGTTATAGCTCCTCCAGAGAGCCTCCTCGACGCTCGATGCTCGGTCCTCGATGTGCATTTCGAGAAATGAGATGTCCTTCAACATGGCGCGCTAAAATTCATTTCCGGGTCACTACCGGAGGACCGAGGAGTTGAGGAGTCGAGGAGGGACATTTGATGACATGAGAAAGGGCCCATGACTTAACAAGCAGCAGTGGTCCACCGGTCCGAGGAGACGAGCTACCTACTGGGAATCTGGGCCCTTTCTCATGTCATCAAATGTCCCTCCTCGACTCCTCGACTCCTCGGTCCTCCGGTAGTGACCCGGAAATGAATTTTAGCGCGCCATGTTGAAGGACATCTCATTTCTCGAAATGCACTTCGGGGACCGAGCATCGAGCCGCACGGCCGGACTTATCTCAGCCAATGACAGCTCTGCATGCATCCCCTGGATATTATTTTATGAACTGCTTTCATCGCGACGCGATGTTTACAGTGAGAACAGCTGTGAGGTCCGTGCAGAAAGCAGAGCAGTGTGTATAATCATGGGCGTAGGAAGCATCCTGAATGTGGGGGGGACATTTTTAACGGGGGGTGTGGGGGCGAAAAAATATATAGATTTCCTGTATTCTGGTGCATTTTAACAGGTGGTTTGATATTTTTATGTGGCTATACTAGCATGAGGGAAATGATGGGTACATTTTGTAATTTCATCCAGTAGTAAAGAAAGGAAACATATTTGATTATTAATTCAGAGCTGTCTTTGAATTAATAAAAAGCAGTTTAAATGCCCATTTTTTGTACATTTATATACAACAATAAATATTTGAGTGCATTGAGAGATATTGTTGTGGAGAGTCATTTATATATAAATCGCAAAATACATTTGTGAATCCTTCTGTGAGCATTTATTAATATTGAGACTGATCTGACTCCATACGGATGTTAAGTTCAAATAAATGTTGCTCTTCTGTCTATATTGGTCATATGATGCCCCTTGACTGAAATGTTTCCTGTTCAATATCCCCACTGATTTCCTTAAAATCCTGGGATGAGAGTCCACATCACAATTTACTCTCAACTGTCATTTCCCTTTCATCACTCACCTCAGCAATGGACCTCTCTCTCTGTCCCTGCATTCTGCCTCTGACTCACTCTCAAGTGCCTAGATGTCAAGAGAGGTGGTGAAGTGACAATTATTTATTGAGCATTATAAAACGGACAAGTAAAATCAAGCAATCTGATTGGTTCTTAGCCGTGGTATACTGAGCGTATACCACGGGTAGAATTGTAAGTTACTTTTCACAACAACTCAGTAACCCTCCGCGTCTGAGATAAACAGTATACAGTTGGGCCGAAAAGCAAACTGCTTGCAGTTTGCTTTTCAAACTGGAACAAGAAAGCAGCGGAGAAGTAACGGAGCAGAAACCCTCCTTTTTACGCAGCGGTCCAGACATAGACATCAAACGGCAAAAACATATTCAGTGTGCAGTTCCTTTGGCATTAGGGCAGGGATATTTAGATACTTTCCAAGGTTTGACATAATGAATTGTGCTACTTTTAAAGCGAGCAACGATGTTTTCAAATCTGTAATCAAAAAGGTCCGCAAAAACATTTAAGATTAACTTCGACCTCCGGGGGGGGGGGGGGGTGTCTTACTATGGAGGAGTGGATTGAGGAGTGCCTATCTCCAGAACAAAAAGCACCTAAACGACGACATGTAGAGCTACGTGAAGAGCAGGTCGACCAACTGGAAAAGTATCACCATTCAAAAGCTTTCTGATGCGGGTCTTGAAACAAAGCAGAGAAATTATGACCGTTAGTGGCCACAGGTGCGAAAGCTCTCTCCAGAGCTACTGGAAGCCGAATCTCGGGGACCGGAGAAAGTGGAGCAATATTCTCGCCACGCCAAGCAACAGCCTAGAACAACCTCAGCCTATACAAGTAACCACGTAAGCCATTCTACTGATGCTGGGCAGTTTTTCAGTGGGTGCACAATAAACGGCAACATACACATTAATGTAAGTAAATAGCCAAATAATGGATCAACGCTCTCTGTCTAATATGTTCGCTAGCTGTTGTTAGTGTTGTTGCATAGCAACCACCTCGCACTATGTTTCGTGCAGAAGGCAACAGAGGGACTATTTTATTTTGAACATCATTATTTACTAATAAAAACTATTTAAATTAGAGTGTGTATTTTTCTTTCATATTGCCACACTTGGTAACCGTTTTATAAAAGCAATAGCTCACTTCAGGCCGTGATATATGCTCATTATATCACAGCTAAGGGGGTTGTCGACCCTCCGCTTCGCGTCGGGCCGAACCACGCCCCTTAGCTGTGATATAATGAGCATATACCACGGCCTGTCGTGAGCTATTGCTTAAGTATACTCTTTCACATTGAATCATAACAAGTCATACTGAATGTAAATACAACTGACTCTAAAGTAAGTCCCAGTCTGTGACATTGGACATTTTGAAGACTCAAAGTCCCAAGCAGTAGGTATCTCTCTACCATGACATAAAGACGAAGCTCCTCTCCAGAAGTGAGACGCCGCCATCACTGTTAACTGCTACCAGCTGATGACTTACTTTCCTCTTCTTTGAAAAAAATGTTCTTATGCCCATGTTGTCTGGGGGAGAAAACATATCAAACCAAGAGATCGTCAGCTTTGATTTTCGCTGTATTAACCATTTCCCGAACATTTGGTGTGTGTGCCTTACCTCCGCTACCGGCATCGCTTCATACAACAGATCTGAGCTGTCCAACTATGACAACACTCCTTGAACATGCGCGCGCTATGTGAGAATCTGCCTTGGTACAAAGTAGCAGTGAAAACATGGTACGGAGTTTCATTGATTTGGGCATTCTCTCAATAAGCAAGTGGAATGGATTTCATTTGATAGTGAAGCACTGACACAGCGCTCTGCAAAGAGCGGCGAGTGGATAGACCGATTCACGGACTTTCCGCATAGTAAAAGTGGGGGGGGTCTAAACTAATCATTTGAAAAAGTGGGGGGGACTTGTCCCACCCTCATATAATGGCTGCGACGCCCATGTGTATAATATATATCATATCACTCAGTATAACAGGCCTACTCTCTTTATTTGTTTTAGTTTAGTAGATATCTACAAACAAAGTCGATATTTTTCTAAAACCATTTAGTGCTTCACATAATAAAATACACAACGGCTGTAGCCTGATGATATGCTTTAGGAGCTGTAGGTGCGTGTGTGTGGTGGAGGTGTGTGTGGTACAGTGTGTGCGTAGATGCAGCGGACAGACAGGTCTCAGTTGGTTTGGTGTCCTCTGCTTACTTGTAATACTTGTAAATAAAACTTTTGGCCCGTCATTTATTTCCCTCATTGTAGCGACCAGAGAGGGGAGAGGGGGGGGGATATATCCAGTCTCTGATAGTGTTACGTTATTATGAGAGTGCTCTGTTTGATTCTGAAATTGTATATATTTATATAAATATATACATATATATGTGTGTGTGTGTGTGTGTCTGTGTGTGTGTGTGTCTGTGTGTATGTCCGCATCTGTAGCCTGTTATTGTCTCATTATACCGCACTGTGAATGAATTAAAAGTAAATATATAAGTCGTCATGAACACATCTGTCCATCAGACAGAGGGCTGCTGTGCCTCCTGTCATCATTAATGGACGTCTCTTTAAAATGACCGCTCAGAGGAGAGGAGTTCTCATTTCTCTAACCGCCTGCTGCTTCCCCTCCTCTCTCCTCGGTTCCCCTCCTCGGCTCCTCCGCTCGCATCTCCTGTGGGCGGGACTAAGTCTCGAGGATAGGAGTCGAGGAGGGACATTTGATGACATGAGAACGGGCCATAGTGACAACTTCACTGAAGATTGCCATGAACGTCTTGTGTACAACCAACCCCCTTTACACCCCTTTCCAGATAATGGTAGACAAGGAGCTGACGTTAGATCCGCATTGATGGACTATTTCAACATGGAGGACCACTAATATTACTGCAGTTAAACCTGATCTATTTTGTATCATGTCTCTTTTTTTATTACAATAAAATCACTGGATCACACTTGAATTGTGTTTATTTTGTATACAAATCACAGAATCTAGATACAAACAGGTATGAACAATATTCTTATAGAAAAAGTGCATACCCAAAGTGTTTAGACTATATTCTTATAGAAAAAGTGCATACCCAAACGGTTTAGACTATATTCTTAACTCAAATACACAGTGGGCCAAAATTAAAAAATCGGTACTAGTCGAGGGCCGGACTGGTTCAATGTTTATTGCAAAACTCATTGCCCATATTAAACATGGAACTAATAAAGCTTAAATGGTTGTAATGATGGATAACACTGGTAAAATGAGTTGATCTAAGTGTATCATGCCTATCCTTTTTCCCAATAACATCAATGGATCAGACATGACTTTTGTTTATTTTATATACAAATCAAAGACAAGTATGGACAATATTCGTATATAAACAAGATTTATTCCAAAAAATAAATAAGCAGTCAACTAGCCAACCCATGACTGCTCTCTGACCTTTGACCCTTCTATGAGGACATGACATGCAGGATACAAGTATTAATACATTTTTCTGTTATGGCATTTTCTTAATGGACATCATTCGAAGACCACCACCGGGTGGCTGCACACCGTATTTGAACATTAAGAAAAAGAGCATATTGACATTCTTTTCTTTTGTTTTTTAAGATGTTTTGGTATGCATTTTAAATATAAATTAGAGATGTTTAAAAATCTACTACTGTAACCTCTCCCAAAAATGAGTTCAGTATTTTTATGTGTGTGCAATACAGAAACATTTGGAAGATCAAAATGTAAAAATTGAGCTTGCTTTAGTTCTGGTAATGTATATACATTGTGAAAAACAAACATTGAAATGGCTATTCTTGCTATCAGAGGAATTAAGAGTTTACGTAAAATCCAGTATATGAGCTACATTTATGTTTGCTATGAGCTAAGTCATGTTTGAATTGTCCAATTTCAATCTATAATACTAATTTAAATGTAAAGAAAAGCAGAGCAGCTTACACTTTGCATCGAGATATGTTTGCCTTTTATATCAGTGAAATAAGAAATAAGAGAATGTAGCATATATGTAATATATGAAAATTCAAGACTATTGTGTAGTGCATGGGGGGGATTATTGTAAGTAAGATCATATGAAACTATAATATCAAACATAGGACTTTTGTGTATTTTATATACAAATCAAAGACAAGTATGGACAATATTCGTATATAAACAAGATTTATTCAAAAAACGTGTGGAGAATATACTTTATATACACTATAATAATGTGTTAAAAAAAAGAATGTGTGTTGAAAAAAGGTATGAACAAAAAAAGTATGAACAATTTACATACAAAAAATAAAGTCAGCGCTTGTTGGTCTCCATCACCTTCACAATCCTGTCTACCAAGCCAAGCATTGAGTGGCTGTTCTCCTCAATTTTGCTGAACACCTTTAGGAAGTCAGCATTGGCAGTATTGGCAGTATGCACCTCCTGAAGCATCACCTGGCCCTGCTCCAGTAGCCTTTCATCCCTCACGTCACTTTTCTCCATATAACTCAGAAGGCCAGATGACGAATCCCGCTTCCTTTTAACTACAAAGGGAAAAATAATAAAGTCAACACAGTATTCATGACATTTTATGAGATGTATATTATATACTGTGTAATGAAATGTTGTATTGTTATTATGGCTGCAGTTGCATAACTTGAACAACTACTACAATGACTATGCCATGATAAATGCACATGGCAACAGGGAACAGTATAACTATAATGATCACTGTAAACCTTACCCTGTCTGTTTCGGCCCGCTGGCTGGATTAGGTTCACCAGACATTCCTGGGAAGAGCTGCTTGCCGTAAGAGGAGACCCTTCCATCCGCACTGGGGAGCTACACGCCGACGGTAGTGGTGGTTCCGACACAGTACGCTCCAAACCAGATGTTTCTGTAAACACAATATAAACACAATGAACAAAAGTAGCTCTTCAACAAATCATAAATCGTTAGTGAGAAGAAAGAAGATACATTGGAGGCGTTAGCTGTCTTTGCCATGGGGATACCTTTGTTTATTTTGTTAGCATTAGCATGCTAGCGCTATTATTGGTTTGGATGCACATCCGGTAGCTGTAGTAGCTCAACGGTCAGTGTATGTTTTGGTCATTGGATTTTCTTTTCACAAATGGAAATTCAAAAACAAAAAACGACTGGATATTTGATTTTCGTTTTCAAATTGAAAAACCAAAATTGAAATACAAGGCGTTTTTCTTTATCACGGTCAAAAAGGGATTTACTAAACTTAAAAAAACGGGATGATTTTCATTTTCTACTTCTCAAAACAAAAAATAAAATCACTAGAAAACAGAAACAAAAAAACGCCCCGTTTTTTCATATTCTGCTACCGGAAGTTACCTTACAAAATAAGAGCGCAGACGAAACTCACGGAAGTGATTTCAAAACAAAAGCACTCGTAGGCTATGCTAAAATCACACTTTGAATCACTACAGTATCCTGTTGAAGGAACTGTGATTATTATAAACAAGGGGAATTTAGCGATCTCTGAAAACGGCCAAGACACACTTTGAGCCCAGAAAATGAATGTTATAAAGGGCTGTAAATATAATAGGCCTATGTCTAAAATGGACAACATTGTTAGGAGATTTCAACTATACAGCGATTCTGCACTGCGGTCAACTCAGCCGTCTGGGTGACCAGATGTCCCGCTTTGTGCGGTATTGCACAGCATTTTCACGACTTTTGGTGCGTCCCGCAAATTGAGACGATGTCCCGCATATTTCATTTTGATTGGCTAAAACGCTTTTCTAAAATCTGATTTATGACATGAATCAGATGCGGAGAAAGGCCGGCTCGGTTCGCTGACGGCCGGCACTGCCCTTTATTATTATATGTTTTAAACTTTATATATACAGTCTATGGTTTTAAACGGCATTATGTAAGTTGCGCTGGCAGGCGACAGAAGTTCACAGTGTACCCCCCCCCCGCTGACAGTTCACGAGCGTCCATGTCTCTCCACCCCCCGTTGACAGTTCACGCGTCGACATTGCATTTACATGTCCCACATTGTCCCACAAAAACATACTCTAGAGCAGAAGTGGCTTGATTTTGTTCTCAGCAGGGGACTTTGACAGAGGATTTCTCAAAAAGTAAAGAGTAAAATTACTTCAATGATTTAGTAGTAGGCTAACTAATACAAAGTCAAACAGTATCAATTTCATTAAGAACTAATGGTAAAATTGTCTTTTTATCACTCATCAAAGATAGCAGATAAACATACATTATGTAGGCTACTATGGAGGGGACTCTGACAGAGGATTACTCAAAAAGTACACAGTAAAAGTACTTCATTTCATTTCTGGTAGCAGTCAAACTAGTACCGAGTCCAACAGTGTCAGTTTTATTAAGAACTTTTGGTAAAAAACTCTAGAGTATATTTGTGCCACAAGTGGGACAGAGCTCTGTCCCACTTGTGGCTTTCTGGCACCTGGTCACCTCAGCCGTCTCTCGAGTTTGATTTTTCAAACCAGCTGCTCTTCATTTTTTCCCCTGCTATATTCAATGAGTGATACAAATATTTTTGTCCACAAGTTCTTAATAAAACTGACACTGTACTAATTTGACTGCTACTGTTACACCACTCAGACCGCAAGGGTATTATAGGTGTAGAAAACGTTCATTTATTAACTTCCACAAGGCACATGTGCAAGATGTCAGCATCTCAAACGATCGAACGAACAACACACAGACACACTTCTTCTGTTCATCTCCAGCATAAAACAATGATGAACCATCAGGTGATCTGCCCCCTTGTGGTATAAACATGCATGTGCAGGTAGACAACCTCAACCTTATGGGTGCTACACTACCAGAAATGAAATGAAGTACTTTCACTGTGTACTTTGTGAGTAATCCTCTGTCAGAGTCCCCTCCATAGTAGCCTATCCAGGCCAGTCTCTAAAGAAGTTCCAAGGTGTAAAAATGCTGCTGCCGGAGTACTGACTGGAAGTATTGCTGATATCATGTCTACCATCCTCTTAAAAATACTCTGTCCAACAATATCAGTCTCAGGAAGAAATGTTTTTTAACGCTTATTAAAAGAAAAACATGCATTCTTGTACTCAGGAGGGGACATTGACAGAGGATTACTGGAAAAGTACACAGTAAGTACTTCATAGTAGCTACTTGTGGGGGTAGTTTCAGTAGTACTGAGTCCAACATGATCAATCTCACAAAGAACTAATGGCAACAAAAAATAATTCCCTCATCAAACTTAGCAGAAGTGGCTTGATTTTGTTCTCAGCAGGGGACTTTGACAGAGGATTTCTCAAAAAGTACACAGTAAAATTACTTCAATGTATTGTAAGTAGTAATATCCTTCAGCAAAGTAACACACTCTGTCACTCTGGTTGCCCTCTTATGACGCTGCTGTCTTTTAATATATAACTATTTCTCAGCCGCTAATTCGTTCCTCGCAGATTCTTCAGCCTCATCCTTCCATCAGTCCCAGTCAACGCCTCTAGCACACTTCCAGTGTCTGACTCCATATGATATTGTCCTGATGCTGTAAGGGTGATGCCCCATGATCACAAAATGTGTGCCAAGGACCTCATATTATGTCTGTCATAAATGTTACATCACCCATGTAACCCATGAAGTTTTCTTTCATTTTTTCTCTTCTCTTAACTGAATAGTTCTGTCTTTAAGTATAATACAATGTAAAGTCCTTTTCCTGCACCATTTTAAGGCTTCAAAAACAGCCATTTTTACTGTATGTGTTTGGAGAAATGACACAATCAATGGCCCAGAATTGTACTTTATAAACTATGAATCTTGTGGTGCTTGAAGAAATACACACTGGCTAAGTCGGCCAGGATATATGCCTTTTTTGGAGGCCTTTTTTGCAATATTTATTAAAATGTCACTAGTTATTTAAACAAACCCCTATCTGAGGATAATACACGCAACCATAAAACGCCCTTTATCTAGAGAGCCATTGAAGCCCATGAAGAATTTATCCTTCCACAAATCTTTTCAACTGCTCTATTAATAAAGCTGCCACGTGTTTTCAAATTCAAGTTAAGGCACTATCTGTGCAGAACATTACAAATATTCTTAATTTGCAGTATTTTATTTAAAAAGTGTTCAGAAAGACTGCATCAAATATGCTATATCTATATAATATCAATATTGTTATTAACTTCAATCAAAGTCAATTTAAATAGCGGGCAAGACTTTCCAAGGGGTAAAAATGCTGCTGCCGGACTACTGACTGGAAGTATTGCTGATATCATGTCTACCATATCCTCTTAAAATACTCTGTCCAACAATATCAGTCTCATGAAGAAAGGTGTTTTAACGCTGATTCAAAATAGCAGAGAAACAGGCATTCTTGTTCTCAGGAGGGGACATTGACAGAGGATTACTTAAAAAGTACACAGTAAGTACTTCATAGTACTTGTGGGAGTAGTTTCACTACTAGCCTACTGAGTCCAACAGGATCGATCTCACGAAGAACTAATGGCAGAAAAAATTATAACAAACTCGAGAGACGGCTGAGCTGACCGCAGTGCAGAATCGCTGTATAGTTTAAATCTAACAAAGTTGTCCATTTTAGACATAGGCCTATTATATTTACAGCCCTTAATAACATTCATTTTCTGGGCTCAATGTGTCTTGGCTGTTTTCGTTGTGAAAACAAATGGACCGTCGATACACGGATTGACCGTCCTCATCTGCGCTCTTATTTTGAAAGACAACTTCCGGTAGCAGAATATAAAAAAAACGGGGTTTTTTTTAGTTTCTGTTTTTTAGTGATTTTATTTTTTGTTTTGAGAAGTAGAAAATGAAAATCATCCCGTTTTTTTAAGTTTAATTAATCCCTTTTTGACCGTGATAAAGAAAAACGCCTTGTATTTCAATTTGAAAACGAAAATCAAATATCCAGTCGTTTTTTGTTTTTGAATTTCCATTTGTGAAAAGAAAATTCAATGACCAAAACATACACTGACCCTCAACTTTAGCTTTATTGCCAGGTCTGTCGATAGCTAGATGGTTGTAAAACAAAAAGTCACAAATAAAACAAATCGGTAATGCATAACTCACCGGCAAATGAGCTCTGCATCCGCCTTTCCGCCAGCTTCAACAAGATCTGTGGAAATAACATTGAGAATCAGTTTTAATGTTATACCATAGTAATGAATGCTGCAAAGCTGGGTATGTTGAGCTTGGCGCATGCAGAGGCTAACAACAGCTAGCTCTAACGCCATCGAATAGGACGTATATTTACCTTCTTTCTCCTAACGGATCGTCGTTGAAGTTGATGATGATGATTGTAAAGAAGTCTTGAATGTAGCATGAAACGACTGTGAAGTTGGTAGTAAAGTCGTCCCATTTGTACCATTTGTTCCATTTCGTTTCGACAGAGCAAAACCACAACGAGTAGCGCTTCAATACAATCTGCCATTGTTGTTGTCGATGTGAGGGGTTTCCGCGCGGTTTGGCTTTATGAAGCAGGCACGCAAACGGTTACGTCATGACGCAAACGATGACGCAATGACGCAGCACCAGTCGGACTCTGAGCGGTGTGAAAAGAGCCGGAGCTAAACCGAAGAACCGGTTCTGAACCTGAAAAGCTCTAGCACGGAGCTTGAACCGGAGTTGCGTTGGTGTGAAAGGGGCATGAGAGTGTTTAGATACTTAACTTTAGTCTAAGTTATCTCAGTGGGTCTCAAACGGTTTGGTCACAAATTATTCAAAAGATTATTTCCGCGGCACACCTTCATATGATCATTATAGATATACAAACAATAAGAGAAAAAAGGAAAAACAGTTATGAAATACTATATGGCAGTAAAACAAGAATAGAGTTTAAAAGGGGAGTGATTAGTAAAATATCCATAAAGAAAAAGTACATCTGTTTACAGTTCTGCTTCATATGGGTGTTGAGAGAGGTATCCATAGATCTCTTCATGTTGCTCTCAAAGTGCACCAGATTGATGCATTTAACTTCAATATTTAAAAAAAAATCTTCCCGGGGGAGCATCCCCCCGGACCCCCCTAGAGGAGGTGAGGTCTGCCCCCCACTCATAAAAAATACCACTTTACCCCTGCCTATATGCCGTGAGCTGATTATCGAGCCTTCATTGTAACAGTCGCGGGTGTACTGTGTGTGTGCGTGTGGGGAGTGTTGCAGTAAAAAATGCCTCTGTGGGCTAAGCCCCGAATGTTTTCAGGTCCAGGCGACGCCCCTGATGGTCACCATGTCAAATCAAACATTTTAAATAACTAATTGTACACTGAGGGTGTGTCCCACAACATCACCCTACATCAAGACATGTACTACTGCTATGGGTACACCAAAGGAAAATCCTCTTATTTTTCCATCTAGAACAATTTATCAGAACATTTAGTTATCCTTTAAATATCCAAGTTTGCCCTTGCCTGTATATATACACATTTAACCAGGTATCATAACATTCTGCTGCTAGCATTAATTCCTGAGCTAAAAGCTAACATTGATTTGTAACCCTTTTAGTATCATTGTAACAATTAGTCACAGGGTTGCATTTCCTACAAAATAATTTAACATCTTGTGAAATTAAATGTTTATGTGTGATTTAGCATGTTGTTTAGTGTTAAATGTAGTTTCCCCAGAATATATATTGATGTTATTGGCACCAGGGAGCCTGAGCATGATAGGGTGCAACAATTGAAAAGAGGTGCTGCAGCACAGGCAGTATGAGAAAAAATAAAGAGCTTTTTGAATATTAAATCATGGAGACATGTCACAGTAGAGACACTAGATCATGGGTCGGCAATAGGCGGGAAAATTATTTTGAGAATAAAAATACAAAATTGACATATCGCAGTCGCACATATCGGCTATAATGTCCAAATAGAGAATCTACCTACACCTGAAGAATGCTTATTGTACTTTTATCCATGTTGAGAGTGAATGACACAGCACAGGCACAATCTGGCAGCGGGGTGCACTGACGCTGATAGTGGATCAATAAGTAGGTGGACAGCGCGTGGTGCTGAAATAGCCAACATGCGGTTTGTGGTTTGAAAAAAATACCAGCTCACTAAATCAAACGTAATGTTTACTTATATGTGAACAGTAACAAAGTTCAGTCAAAACATTGACAACAAAATCGGAGAAGCCGCTTGATCATGGAGGGCGAGGGGTGGTGGTGCATATGCTGCCACCCCAGTTGGCAGCTTTGTTTTGAAAGAAAAGTTGTGGCTCATCGGACATTTATGAGAAAATCCCTAATGTCCGAGTGCAAGTGAATGCAGCACAAGACGCGAGCCTTGTAACCCCATCCCCCGGCCCTGGCGCGAGCATGGAAATGGGATTGTCATTTGAACGGGACGGCGCAAAACGAGAAGCATTCGGTCTACATCAATGACAGAGAAGAGACTGTCGAGTTTGGCTGTACTCAGCATTGATTCAAAAGGCACTAAATCTTTGGATCTTAATAAGCTTGTGAGCAGTGGCGGACTGGCCATCTGTAGAATCACAGAACGGCGCCGCAGCGAGGCACCCCCCACCCCCAGGCATTCGAACGAGTCACATGTTTTAACAATCAATTACTTAAATAAGCCTTTGATTATGTTCCGGCCCGCCATCTAGTGGCTCAGAAAAGAATTGGCCCAAGGTCAAACTTATTTGCCGACCCCTGTACTAGATACTGATATGAACCTGGAAATGAGAATAGTAGGGCCCTATTGAAATATAACTAGTTTTTAACAATAAAATAGTTTAAAAAAAACGATGAAATGATAAACATGTACCTTTGAATTATATGCAGTTACCCATTTCTTCAATGAGTAAAAAAAGACAACCAGCATCAGTAGTGACAGTAAACAAATTTTATTTTGTCATCGGCATTTACAGCTGGAATTCTGGGAATTCGAACACGACGTCTTTGCCAGTGAGTTTCTTGTAGACACCGGAGTACGTCTCCACCTGAAAGATGAGCAAAAAAAACACACTTTATAAATATCACTTATGTAAAAGATTTGACAAAAAAAAAAAAAAAAAATCAGACTAGTTTCTCCCCCCCAATATTTTAATGGTGGAAATGCAGGAAAATTGTTTTTATTATTCTACAACCAACTCCTGACATTTAGTCAAATAAAGGTCAGATGAAAACCCAGTGCCCAAAATCTTATCCTATTAAAAAAGCATTATAGTTTCATGATAGCAGACAAAACACAATTACATAGGCATTTAAATTCACGTTTCCAAGTCACGATGACTCTTGTACAAACAGATATTGTGCACTGCATGGTTTAGCCCCCCAGTAATGGCCCCAAAGGACTCTGGGAAGATGTAGGAATATACAGAACGCCCGTCCTCTCCGACCGGCGGCCGGGAGAAGAGCTTTGTCTCCGACATCGTGGAACGGGACTTTACGTCTCAGCTGAAAGCTACGCTCCCATACGCCACAAGGACAGAGCCAGGAGAGCAACCTCGCTGGATATCCATGTCGGGTTCACACAGAATACACACATTCATCATCATCATCATCATCATATGTATACATCTTTCTTATACCAGGTTGTGGAAGAGGTCTGTTTGTATCTTTTAAAGTTGATTTAAAGCTCATTTATCATTAAATTTATCATTGTGTCTTGATGTTCAGTTTTAGAAAGACTAGCTAGAAAGCAATGCAAAATGATCATGAAATAACATTTTAAGTTTGCTTTAGACTTATTTTTTCTTGAGCCATCAATTTGAATGAATCATTAATTGTCTGAACGTAGCAAAACCTTTCCTTTAAAAGTTCTCAAAGCTAAAGCAGACTTATTTGAAGCAGACATGCTTTTTCACGGCTCAATAATATTTTCAAACAATCGATGCATTGGATGCTTTTCAGACGGCCAACCAGAATAGCATCTATGAGGGCTTCAAGTTTTCAACATACACGATCAGACTTAGTTTCAGATCATTGTAAATTCTAAACTTTGGGGTTCTGGTTCGTTATAACGACGAATAAAGACGTCTGTAAGGCTTTGTGTCAATGTATCTGATTTATTATTATTGACCAAAGGATTAACGAGGCAACAGATGAATTGAAGTGGTTTATGTCATCTGAATATACGGACATATCTACTTGGACTCACTTTGTGTTCCACGTTGTTCTGCTGAGCTTTGTCCAGGTGGATCTTGATGAGCCGACTGCAGTCCTGCTTCACTCGGATCCTCTTTCCAACGATCTCGCTGGGGAACACCAGGTCCTCCAAGATGGCATCGTGGACCGCGGTCAAGGTGCGGCTGAGGGGGGACGAAGGAGAAATTCAAGTTAAATACCCAACTCTCCTGCAAGGTGAATAAAGAGCGTGGGGATCTCTGAATAGAAAGACAGCCAAAAAGTGATTATTTATTTTAATATTGTAAAGATTTGGGTTCTATACGAAGTCTAAAAACACCCAAATTCACTTCTACTATCCTCTATAATGTTATATTTACTTGCTTTTCTGTGATTAATATCAGTGTATATTTAATATGTTAAGTGTTGGACTCTTGGCAGAACTAAAAACATGAAGACCCGAGGTTACATCACATCAAACTTAGGATCTAGGAATTTATACAAATTGAGTTTATCTGCATTTTCCGATCCTTACAGTAACATACTTTTGTAATTCAACATTAAATAATGTCAGAATGAACATATGTCCAATATAAAAAGCAGACTATCGTTTACCCGTTTCATGATAGCAGACAAAACACAATTACATTGTAGGCATTTTCATTCACGTTTCCAAGTCACGATGACTCTCGTACAAACAGATAATGTGCACTGCATGGTTTAGCCCCCCAGTAATGGCCCCAAAGGACTCTGGGAAGATGTAGGAATATACAGAACGCCCATCCTCTCCGACCGGCGGCCGGGAGAAGAGCTTTGTCTCCGACATCGTGGAACGGGACTTTACGTCTCAGCTGAACGCTACGCTCCCATACGCCACAAGGACAGAGCCAGGAGAGCAACCTCGCTGGATATCCATGTCGGGTTCACACAGAATACACACATTCATCATCATATTTATACATCTTTCTTATACCAGGCTGTGGAAGAGGTCTGTTTGTATCTTTTAAAGTATATTTAAAGCTCATTTATCATTAAAGCTATGATTCATTGTGTCTTGATGATCAGTTTTAGAAGTAGTAGCAAGAAACCAATGCAAATGTAGCATTACAAAACAAGTTCAAACTGAAGACTCATTTGTCAAATCTTGTTGAGCCATTCATTTGGTTAGATTATAAAATGCCAGAAGTTTGCAAATCTGACTCGAGACTTAATCTAAATTGCTCTTTTTAGTTGTCATGTCTTACAAAAATCCTAAGGATGTTGAGTATATACACAATAATACATTTACATATCCACATCAAAAGGCTGGAACCAGTGAACTGTGGCATTAAGTGGCTTAAATGATCAGGTTTTACACGTTTGGATTTCATGAATAACCTCAACATGAAGCTATTTTGCTAATTGATTGAAACTATTTCCTAGTTTCCGTTGTATTAAGGAGTTACGGTGGTGTTTGTGTCACAGAGTAACTGCAGTAAAGACTAGAAAGAGTGATATAAAACAAACAATAGTTTCCTGGATAATCCAAGCATAAGAAACCCTGATCATTCCCACGCTCAGGGTAAATCTGAGCTGGTGTTTTATTATATATTTCTCACCTCCTGGGACGCTTCTGCTTGTTCTTTGTGCGACTTTTCCTGGTGGGTTTGGGCAGAATTCTCCTCTGAAAAAACAACATCTTCTCGTTAACCTCCAATCAGGATCCACACACACATTTAAACAGCTTCAAATTCAAGTCATTCAAGAACAAATGAACGTCATGAATCAGGGTCAGACTGATATTCGGGCGCAGTATTGGATATAACCTGCTGAAAGTCTTTTTCCTCCTAGCCTTACTCGACAGCTTCAGAGTCGAAAACGTGCTTCTTTCTGCATTAAACAAAACATTTCAATAGAAAATGTCAATATTTATAAATGAAGTTTTGACAAGTCACCAATTTCTAGCTATTGACTTTAAATCAAAATATGTCTTAACATGCCCAGATCAGTCGAACCCTAACACATCAGATATTGTGCACTGCATGGTTTAGCCCCCCAGTAATGGCCCCAAAGGACTCTGGGAAGATGTAGGAATATACAGAACGCCCGTCCTCTCCGACCGGCGGCCGGGAGAAGAGCTTTGTCTCCGACATCATGGAACGGGACTTTACGTCTCAGCTGAACGCTACGCTCCCATACGCCACAAGGACAGAGCCAGGAGAGCAACCTCGCTGGATATCCATGTCGGGTTCACACAGAATACACACATTCATCATCATATGTATACATCTTTCTTATACCAGGTTGTGGAAGAGGTCTGTTTGTATCTTTTAAAGTTTATTTCAAAGGACATCTGACTGCTGCATGAGGTGAAAAGTCACACCTCTCCAAAATGTTGGTTTCCAAACGCTAGGTGACATTATTTAAAATCATTCTGGATATTTTTGGAGCATGAGGAGAAGGATACATTTCTCAGACCAACTTAAAATCACAAACATGTGAAGATGCAATGTGTAGTACAATTAAACATTTACCAGAGATGGTTCATATTTTGATGCACCTGATCATATTATAAAAAGGTATTATCCAGATAAGGGATGCTGTAGTTAACGCTACAATATGACACCCAGCATTGACACTATTGATGTCACAAAACCAGATATGTAGGAGTCAATACCAGTATAATTCTACATAAAGAATTCAATATTGGAGTAAAAGAAGGAACTCTATGTAAAAAAACATGTCAATTAGTTGTTTTAAATATGAATAATAAGCTGGTTGTGATGCATTCACTCAGCAGACCTTATGAGGGGTCACCAGTCTTAAATAAGTCAATAAAACATGTATTGAACTGGGGAAAGACCTCCTCCACAACCCTGCAGTATTGATCCATCCATGATGATAAACTCAGGCAGACATCTTCCTCCTGCTCACCTGTGCAATGAAGACAACGTGCTTCCCGCTGAACTTCTTCTCGAGCTCCCTCACCAGACGCACCTGGATCTTCTGGAAGGACTTCAGCTGAGGAACGGGAACGAAGATGATGATGGCTTTCCGACTGCCACCTACCTCGATTTCCTAGAGACAAAACCAACACACTTAATGACAGAAGAAAACAGATAATGAACGACCTCCCTGATCATTAGACTTTATACAGGTGGAAAGGAACATTTATTCCTCAAACAGTTAGCTAATAAAGTGGAGAAATCTCACTGATCGCACCAGATTAATGTTAGCATAGTCATGACAGTAAACATTAGTTAAGTCCTTATATAAAATAATGTGATCTGCGTGGTTTACCATCATAGTAACAGCCACTCGAAGGTGTCTTGGAAGGTAATTGGAATCTTTATCAATAAGTATATAATAATAACTGGCAGATCAAAGCAAACCTAGTGAAAGTTGCAAAAAGACGTTTGTCATTTAGCATGAAATACACCGGTCTAAAACCAAAAGATTAAACTGGAATGCTAAATTATGTTTCTTTATGCTAGACAGGAGACACTAACATCATAGTTTACCATCATAGTAACAGCCACTCAAAGGTGTCTTGGAAAGTCATTGGCATCTTTATCAATATATATAATAGTGACTGGCAGCCCTGATCAAAGCAAACTTAGTGAAAGTTGCATTAGATAAGTGACCTAAGATTTCCATTGACATATCTACACTGTAGCTACGTACAAATGACAATAAAAGCCTTGAATTGAATTAAGAAGTTTGTCATTCAGCATCACAATGTACACCTGTCTAAAACCAAAATGATGTTTCTTGTTAGACAGAACATAAATGCATTTAGATTCACGTTTCCAAGTCACGATGACTCTTGTACAAACAGATATTGTGCACTGCATGGTTTAGCCCCCCAGTAATGGCCCCAAAGGACTCTGGGAAGATGTAGGAATATACAGAACGCCCGTCCTCTCCGACCGGCGGCCGGGAGAAGAGCTTTGTCTCCGACATCGTGGAACGGGACTTTACGTCTCAGCTGAACGCTACGCTCCCATACGCCACAAGGACAGAGCCAGGAGAGCAACCTCGTTGGATATCCATGTCGGGTTGTTATTTCAAAAATATTTGAATGTAGACCTAAGAGAGGATGAGTAGAACTGTCCCTCTACCTTTGCTGCAGTGATGTTCAGCTCTCGCAGCTGAGCCTTGAGGTCGGAGTTCATCTCCAGCTCGAGCAGAGCCTGCAAGGAGAAACAAGACAAATCAGCCTTTAGTTTTATGTAAATGCAACTTCCTGACACATGTACAAGCACAGCCATTATACCTCATAGCTGGACATAATCTGGCAGTTTCTATACAGTTCATATTTCTGTTTACATGCAGAGAATAACCTGATTTCTGATCTAAGATACTGAGAGGTGATTTTCTATGATTAATACTTATAATCAAAAAATAAATTCACACATTCCTTCTGGCAACTAATGTGCACTGCATGGTTTAGCCCCCCAGTAATGGCCCCAAAGGACTCTGGGAAGATGTAGGAATATACAGAACGCCCGTCCTCACCGACCGGCGGCCGGGAGAAGAGCTTTGTCTCCGACATCGTGGAACGGGACTTTACGTCTCAGCTGAAAGCTACGCCCCCATACGCCACAAGGACAGAGCCAGGAGAGCAACCTCGCTGGATATCCATGTCGGGTTCACACATAATACACACATTCATCATCATATGTATACATCTTTCTTATACCAGGTTGTGGAAGAGGTCTGTTTTTATCTTTTAAAGTTGATTTAAAAAGAAAACCTGTTTTACAAATCCAAGACTCAAACGCCTGCATCTTAAAAAAAAATACTTCAAAATTACACTATATTTTACAGTAGGAAGCAGCATCACCAGCAATGAGGTAATGTGTGTTTCAGGGCAACACTGAAACTATTGGATTCAAGATCTGACAGCATCTCAAACAATGAACATTTCCATACAAACACACCATGCAGCTTGACAAACTCAAACATAAACACATGATTTAATGTGAAACCTGGTCTTCTTACCTGGGAGATCCCAGACTCGAACTCGTCAGGCTTTTCGCCATTCGGCTTCACTATTTTGGCGCTGGTACTGAACATGGCCGTTGTTTCTGTGGAGGTAAATAAAAACATGTAGGGTTAAATAAGCATCAACAGCCTCCTAACACACTTATGCTATCTTGGTATCGTGGTTGAGCTCCATCAAACTAGCATGCATTTAGGCTAGGCTATGACCAGCTTAATGATAATTGAGGGCAGCAGGCTAAGTCAGAACCATAAGCCATATTTGAACTTAAATTGTGATACTTTCAACATTAACCCTCAACAAATCAAACAGCCACAAAGTAAGCTAGACTCTGTGTTACAAACAAACAGCATGTTAGCCACAAGCTAGCTCTGAGGGAGGTAGCATGTTTCAACTGCCATGTACCTCTGATACAACTGAGCTGGAGTGGTTAACGTGGCAAACAGAAGTATTTAGTCTTATTTCACACAAAACTTAACATACATAGAGCTTTGAATATCGAGTCTACTGCATTTACGAGGAAAACGTTCCTTCTTTCTGAACACATGCACGGCCTGCTAAGCTAACTTCTGCCTCAGAACTCCCATCATACGGAGCTCCTCTACTACGCTTTATTCTGTCATATGAAACAGCCATCCGCATCCCCAAACTACATAATCTAACGTATCAGAGCCTTAAGGTGCCTTACGAAGTGTTTACGCAACAATTAAACAACATTAAAGCACATTTTAGGATAGAAAAGCCAGTCCTGGGAAGGGTGGCACAACTAACCTGTGTCAACGACGGCCAAGGAAGAGGCCGGAACATCGCGAGAGTTGTATTAATCCAATCCGGAGGGGTATTTACCCATCGCGAGATTTGACGCAGACCACGTTTCCAGTGCTGAGAGAACATCGCGAGAGTTGTATTTTATTATTTTTTGTATTATACTCAACTTTATTGAAGGTTGCATTCGCGGGAGTTGACACAGACCACGAATCCAGTGATAGTAAATATCGCGAGAGTTATTTAACAAACGTTTCATTTGGATTATGAAACTGTATTTTTCTTTATTTATATGTCTACCCCTGATGTGAACTTTTTTGTATACGAAACATATGATGTTCATATATGCTTTTGAATAAATAAATACATAAAAAAAAAAACACCTTAAAAAAAACGCCCAAAACATCGCGAGAGTTCAGCGAGAAAACGGGCTGTCAAGCTTTCCTAACATTACTTTTGACTTTCCTTTCTTTGTTGCTTTACTTCGGACTTTCAAGACTACAACAGAGGTTAAACTACTATCAAATTTACTAAAAATACTTTGTTAGAGTCTGTGGGTGTTTTTGTGAGAATAACGGTGAGCAAACCAGCTAATAATAAGGATATTAGCTGGTTTTAGCATCCTTTTCTGGCTGTGGAAGTACAGTTTTCTTTCTTTTTTAGAGCCAAACACACAGGGACCAGTCAGCTTTCTTTATAAATGATTGTGTAATTAGTTAAAGACACCATGATAGCCTCCCCAGCTGCGTTATGTTCAGACTGACTGGTGTTTTCAGAGCTTTACGCAGGATTGTCTGCAGTGGGGCCGACGACATGCCGAAGGGCAAGTTTTACTTTGCTGTGAGGAAAGGCTTCAAACCAGGAGTGTACAGCACATGGTGAGACTGTGTATATGTATTACTGTCAGAAAATACTGTCTGTTTAGAAGAAAATAACTGTCATTGATCCTGCACAGTGGGAGAGGAGGTACACACCAAACTCCATTCAGAAATATGGTGATTTAATGTGTTTTTGATCTTCTGTTAAACAGCACGTGCTAGAAAGTTCATTTTAAAGGGTTTTGGAAACGCAACAAACCATTCTTCAATTCGGCTTAGGAACAATACAAGTTAAAAGCAATATATACTTATTCACAGTAGAAAATACATATATTCTGAATATAGTAGCTTTTAATTAATGGATGTTTTTCTCATCATTTGTGGGTTTTTTTAACTGTTATTTAGGGATGAATGTAAGGGCCAGGTGGACAAATTCCCCGCCGCCTCTTTCAAGAAGTTTGCATCAGAGAAAGATGCCTGGGCGTTCTTCAGAGGAGTCGACCCCTCTCCAGTTCCACAGGTGAAGAAAGGTAAGCTAATATATAAAGCCTGTTTTTACTTCCAACTATCTTCCCCCAACACAGTTTATGAGCAGATTTGGGGCCTTAAAGGTCACCTATTAAGCAAAATCCACTTCTTCATGTCTCTTCTACATCAACATGTGTCCTCTCTTCTTCATGTCTCTCCTACATCAACATGTGTCCCCTCTTCTTCATGTCTCTTCTACATCAACATGTGTCCCCTCTTCTTCATGTCTCTCCTACATCAACATGTGTCCCCTCTTCTTCATGTCTCTTCTACATCAACATGTGTCCCCTCTTCTTCATGTCTCTTCTACATCAACATGTGTCCCCTCTTCTTCATGTCTCTTCTACATCAACATGTGTCCCCTCTTCTTCATGTCTCTTCTACATCACCATGTGTCCCCTCTTCTTCATGTCTCTTCTACATCAACATGTGTCCCCTCTTCTTCATGTCTCTTCTACATCAACATGTGTCCCCTCTTCTTCATGTCTCTTCTACATCAACATGTGTCCCCTCTTCTTCATGTCTCTTCTACATCAACATGTGTCCCCTCTTCTTCATGTCTCTTCTACATCAACATGTGTCCCCTCTTCTTCATGTCTCTTCTACATCAACATGTGTCCCCTCTGTGTAAAGAGACTCTGAAAGTTTCAGGAACAAAGATTCTCTCTCTTTTTGTCCGGATCCATTTCTATAAAAACCTGTCTGAAAATGAGCTGATCAGATTTTGGCCACTTTATGATGTCATCACGATGTTTTGTCTTGTGTAAGGGCCCGTCCACTCGGTGGCGTGCGTTGAAGCTTCAACGCTTCTTCCCATTCACTTTGAATGGGGTGACGTCAGGCTTTGCCGAACTGCATTGTGGTTCCGTCGCTTCGCTTTGCTCGCTTCAAAAGTTGAGAAAAGTTCAACTTTTGAAGCTTCGACGGAAGCTTCAGCCAATCAAATCATATGCCAGTACAAGCGCTAGCCAATCAAACCGCGTGTTTGTGTGTCCGGGGCGGGAGATTCATGTGATTGGTTGTTGGTCGAGTTTCAGACACGCCCACCGGCAAGCTTCAACGCACGCCGCCGTGTGGACGCTGCGTTACCATTAGCCAATCACCAACCGAGGTAACCCCCCCCCCCCCCACCTTATCACCTGAATCTCCTCCTAGAGCACCATTGAGTTCTTGGTAACCAAATATCTCTCAGAGGGGCGTGGGGAGGGGCTCCTTATTTTCATCTAAAGTAACAGACAGAGAATCAGCACTTTGGAAACAGGGCTGAAACAGAGGGGATTATGGGTAATGCTGCAATGATCTGTTTGGTGTTTCAGCCAATCAGAGACAGGCTCTGTATATATCTGAGACCTGTGATATATTGATGAGAAACAGTATAATAGGGGACCTTTTTTAAATGTCCAAAAAATTCATGCAGGACATCCATGCATAGTGTACAGTTCAGGATCAGGGCTATATCATTCCATACAGTCACCAAAACAAGTCAGGGTAGGCCATTTGAAATGGCATTTTGCCAGTTGTTCTCCTCACAATTTGTCCTATTGTTTCCAGTTTCTCAGAGCCTGGACTCGGCCCTCTCTCTGCTCCCTAAAAGAGGTCCGGAGCCTCTGGAGTACATCGCTCTCGGGAAGAAGAGAAGTCACTCGGACGAGGACGCACAGACACGTCCCAAACGAGTAAAACCGTCAGAAAGCTCGTCTTCAGTAAGCTCTGACGGATTCACATACATGGGTGAGCATCTCTAGAATGAGATAAATGTGAAGTCTAAATCGAGACACCTTTTGTCCGACTTGAATTGAAATATAAGATAAGATAAGAAGTACTGTATTGATCCCAATTTGGGAAATGTTTGTGTTGCAGCAGCATAAAAAGACATGGCATTGTACAATAAAAATTAAAAGACTAAAAATAACCAAAAAAGTAGAAAATATACATGTTGAATTACACATTTACAGTAACAAAATATAAAGCAAGTATATAAGCATTTTTTAAATTTAAAAACATGTGTTTATAATCTGTAAACATAATTTTTTGCTCATAGTTCACGTGTTCTGTAAAAGTTAAAGTTGAATAAAAGCTGAACTCCTGAACCTCACGCTCTGTCTTCCCTTCACGCAGATGATGCTGTTGTTGTTTACACCGACGGTGGCTGCACAGGAAACGGACAGAAAGGAGCAAAAGCTGGCATCGGAGTTTACTGGGGCCCAAACCACCCACTGTGAGCACACACACACACACACACACACACACACACACACACACACACACACACACACACACACACACACACACACGCACACACACGCACACACACGCACACACACGCACACACACGCACACGCACACGCTCACGCTCACGCTCACGCTCACGCTCACGCTCACGCTCACACTCACACTCACACTCACACTCACACTCACACTCACACTCACACTCACACTCTCACACTCTCACACACTCACACTCTCACACTCTCACACTCTCACACTCTCACACTCTCACACACTCACACTCTCACACACTCACACTCTCACACTCTCACACACTCACACTCACACTCACACACTCACACACACGTTGAGTCACCTTGAAACTACATTTTAAGCTTATTTAAAATACTTTATTCTTGGTCTTCTGCAGAAATGTGGCAGATCCTCTGGAGGGAAGACAAACCAACCAGCGGGCAGAAATACAAGTAAGCATATTATTTTATAATAATATTGTACTTGTAAACATCTGGATCTTAAGTTAGCTGAGAAAACTAGCTGAGCATTCGTTAGCAGTTAGCTTGCAGCCTCTCACTCCTGTTGAAACACTGATTCTGAGCTTGTTAGGTCTTGGATTTGTTTAGTTGTTGTGCACCAAAGTGGATAAAACTGTTCAGTATTAATCTGTATAATAACTGTGTGTGTGTGTGTGTGTGTGTGTGTGTGTGTGTGTGTGTGTGTGTGTGTGTGTGTGTGTGTGTGTGTGTGTGTGTGTGTGTGTGTGTGTGTGTGTGTGTGTGTGTGTGTGTGTGTGTGTGTGTGTGTGTGTGTGTGTGTGTGTGTGTGTGTGTGTGTGTGTGTGTGTGTGGTGTGTGTGTGTGTGTGTGTGTGTGTGTGTGTGTGTGTGTGTGTGTGTGTGTGTGTGTGTGTGTGTGTGTGTGTGTGTGTGTGTGTGTGTGTGTGTGTGTGTGTGTGTGTGTGTGTGTGTGTGTGTGTGTGTGTGTGTGTGTGTGTGTGTGTGTGTGTGTGTGTGTGTGTGTGTGTGTGTGTGTGTGTGTGTGTGTGTGTGTGTGTGTGTGTGTGTGTGTGTGTGTGTGTGTGTGTGTGTGTGTGTGTGTGTGTGTGTGTGTGTGTGTGTGTGTGTGTGTGTGTGTGTGTACAGGCAGCCTGCAAAGCGCTAGAGCTAGCCAAAGAAAACAACATGAAGAAGTTGGTCCTCTACACAGACAGCATGTTCACCATCAACGGTGAGATTAGTTCATTTGTTTATCGTGTCGTGGACAGTCTCCCAACAGAAACGATCACAACATGTAACACACACGCCACATCCAACACAGACTAGTGTGTGCAGGTCCCCATTGATCAACTGTCACAGAAAACAGTAAATGTGGCATTAGCCAACATTGCTAATTTCCAGCTGTTGTCCCCGTCCAGATGATAATAGACACATTTTTAAAATCCCAATACATCAACAGCATTAGTTATAAAGAAAGGATGAAAGACGAGTAGATAGATACATGTCACATATAGCAATCATATCACAATACATATCACATATCACAATCACATAAGGAAATTAAATTTAAGTTTGTCAGTTTCTGTCTAGACATTTTTTCAGAAAACTTTATGGAAGGGTGTAACATGGTCCAGGGAAGAGTCCTTTGAGTTTTGAGGCAGATACGGTTAATGGGGCGTTAATTTTCGTCTAAATTAGCACATCACAATCACCCAACAGAAACGATCACAACATGTAACACACACGCCACATCCAACACAGACTAGTGTGTGCAGGTTCTCAGTGATCCATGTTTTTAAGTGAGCTGTAAAGGTGCTCCAGTCACACCAACAAATCCATGCTTTCTGAACATGAATCCTGCCATGTTTTACTTTGAACTTCACCACAGTAGAGCTCGGAGATGTGTGTGTGTGTGTGTGTGTGTGTGTGACGTCTGGTGTGTGTGTGTGTGACGTCTGGTGTGTGTGTGTGTGTTCTGCTGCAGGTGTGACCAGCTGGGTGAAGACCTGGAAGGTGAACGGCTGGAGGCTGAAGTCTGGAGGTCCGATCACAAACAAAGACGACTTCATGAAGCTGGACAAACTGAACGCAGAGGTGGAGGTGGCCTGGGTAAATATCCGTAAATAATTCAAGTCAATTGAGAGTTGATATTGTTGGATAAAATGAAAAGTCACCCCATTTCTAACTTTTACTTTCTTAAATGGATGATTTAGAGAAGTTTCATTTCTCCTCCACCAAAGCAGCAACGTACAAAAACTCATATTTTTAGCTTAACGTGAAGACATAAGGATCAATAAACATCAATCAGTAGATTTAACAGACTGTAAAGGGGAGATGTTATTTTATGTTTTCATGAGAAAATGTTGTTTTTTCTGTTGTTTTTTTATTAATTGTAGCCTGTAAAGTGTCTTTGAGTACCCTTCAAAAACTGTGAGGGCTTTCAAATGTATTATTCTGTCATTTCAATTACAAAATATAGTCAATGTAACTAGTCGATAAACCCAGATAAAAGCATGGGATATTAATATATATATATATATATATATATAAGGCTGAAAACAGCTTTTTCTGACTCTTATGTATGAAAAATCGTGTTAATTAACATGGTTAGTGATTATTTGTAGGTCCTTTTCACTTATCGTCTCAGCTCTTTGTGGTTTTAAAACTTACCAAGGCTTCACAATTATTGAATTATTGATCGAGGTTACGTTGGATGAAAGGTGTTTATGACTTAAAATAATTTACGTGACAAGAGTTGCCCATGTGAGGATAATAAAAAGGTACCATAACCATCACATTTTGACCTCAGGGAATTATATTTGTCATTTTAATTGGTGCTTTCTGGAAAATATGAGTTTATCTGGAACGATAACACTCTCTTAAAAGTCAAAAATCAGTCCGAACAAGCAGCTCGAGCTGAGGTAATCACATGTCCTGTTCAGGTAAATGAATGTATTTGTTCCTCTTCTTCCTCCAGTTGCATATCCCGGGTCACTCGGGCTTCATAGGGAACGAGGAGGCGGACAGGCTGTCGAGGGAAGGAGCTCTGAAGCCTCTCCCCAAGAAGTAGCTGTAGCTCGGAGAAAGACACTTTTATTTATAAGAGATTTGCTGCAGGACAGTTTGGTCTGTTTCTCTACAGGAGAGGACGATTTTCTGTTAAATGTTCATTTAAATTATTTGTTTTTGCTCTAAATAAAGCTAATTCCACATCTGGATGTTTATTTTCATAATCAGAAACAGGTTTATTACCAGGTAGGTTCACATACGAGGAATTTGACTTGATGTCATGGTGCATACATAAAATATAAAACAAGAAATATAATATAAATCAAAAAATCTTTAAGGACACCGTAATAAAATATAGTTAAATAGCAATAAAATAAAGCAGTAATTTACATGGAAATAGAATGCTATGAATGAATTATAGGATATGAAATATGAAACAAGAAATATGTGCAGTAAGCAGTATGAACATTGTGTGCATTAAAGGTGGGGTAGGTAAGTTTGAGAAACCGGCTCGAGATACACTTTTTGTTATATTCCATGGAATGCTCTTAACATCCCGATAGCAATGAATATCTGAAGTGCTTTGACAAAAAATCCATAAATAAATATCATCTGTGGAAGCCGTGGCGCTGTAAAAAGCACGACCAATCATCTGAGCCGGCTCGGCTAAAATAACTGGATGGCCTACCTGCCTGTCAGCCTTCCATCTGTGCACAAACTTATCTCGTGCCCTCATTGGTCATGTGCGCGTTCGTGTGTGTTGGAGGAGGGGCTCTGTAAGGAAGTGGCAGATTTTCTCCGGTTGTGTATTTTCAAATTCTCGGGCCGTGTTTAAGAGGCCGGTAGCAGAGGGGAAGAAACTGTCCAGGTGGCGAGAGGTTTTGGTCCTGATGGAGCCTCCTGCCAGAGGGGAGGGGGGTGAACAGTTTGTGTCCAGGGTGGGAGGGGTCGGCCACTATCTTCCCTGCCCGTGATGCAGCATGAAATTAAAGTATGAGGTTTCTTCTGAGGATTGGTGCTTTGTTAATTTTTGAGGAAAGTTTAGGAACGTTTTATTCAAACCGGAACAAAAGACAGTTTTCTCCACCATATCTGTCAACTTCTCCTCTCCTCTGATTTCTAACGTGAAACCACTTTATTCTGTTTTTAACCCGTGTTTCTCTAGCACACTGTAATGTTTGCTCAGCTTGTTTGTCTGATAACTAAAAGCCTTCATCCAGTGAGAATATAGAAATAAAAAGCACCAATATTTAATCGAGTATGGTAAAAATGTGGCTTAAAACCGGGTAAAAAGTCAATTTATGCGAAACAAATATATAAGCAGACCAGAGGCCAGTTCATCAAACCCTGGATATCTTTGAGTTATCTGGTTTAACTAATTCTGGGTTGATTTACCGAGTTTATAACCAGTTCAAACTATTTCCTTCATCCTGACCTATAGTATCACTTCATGGCTTTAAACTCCCCACACTGAGCTCTGATTGGTCAGCAGAGATGCCAAAAGTACACACATCCTTTACTCAAGTAGAAGTACAGATACTCGTGTTTAAAAATACTCTGGTAAAAGTAGAAGTACTGACTAAACTTCTTTACTCAAGTCAAAGTAAAGAGGGCTTTGAAATGTACTTCAGTAAAAAGTACCCATAACTAGCAGCTGTTTTAAAGAGTACCTGACCTCCCTTTATATTAATAGAACAATAATGTCATTGTTAGCTAATGAATGTTTCCATGCTGAACAACGGCAACATGACAACGTTTTCATTGGTCCCTCTTCTTTAGAGAAGACCAGGAAATGACGGATACACGGATCATGTTCAAATCGGGGGGAAATTACTCAGTCTGGCTGTAATACAGGAAACTGTCCACCAGGAGGAGCTCCAGGTCGGTGAGAGAGCCCAGACTGAGGCGATTTAGGGTTTATTTTAGGATAACACACACACACGCACACACCAGCTTCCCTACTATGATAACCCGATTTACTGTTCATCCAAAATGAAGGTGAATTAATTATGACAATTTACTGACATAACAGAGCCAAGAAGTAACAGATGGAGATGGAGATTAAATAGATGACCTACTTATTATACCACCTTTCATCCAAAAATGCCGTCAACAAAAAATAAAGAAAAATAGACAGTAAATGACACAATTTGGAGTTTTTAAAGGTCCCATGTCATGCTTTTCTGGTTATTACCCGTCCCCTTGTGTGTTATGAAGGTTTGTATGCATGTAAACGGTCTGCAGAGTCACAAACCCTCAAAGTACACCCTGTAGCGAGTAAAACTCTAACCTGTCTTCCTCACACACACACAATCAATCTTTTCTCAGCTGCAGCTTCGCCGATTTCTCCTCCCAGCCAGACTGCGGGTGTGTGTGTGTGTGTGTGTGTGTTCGGGCTGGGTTTCGCTGTGTCTCGCAGATGGCCACTGGGCTCACAGTATACACATACTTTACAGAGATGCTGTTTGAGAAACCAATGTGAGTTTGGAACATTGAACAATGTGAATCTATTCTAGTAGACCTCAACAATGGAATTATGATCAGTAGAAATGGCCATGACATGGGACGTAAGAACATTTTTGAAAATGAATCAAATGTAACACCAGGGAAAAAAATTAATGTAAAAACCAATGTTTAAATAAAATAAAAATGCAAGTTAGAACTTAATACTATATTAAAATCCAGATTTAAACGATACGTCTCTAATTTTCTTTTAAAAATATTGAGAGGCAGTGACTTCCACAGTTTAGCGGCACTGGAATCAAAAGGCACTCTGACTGGCCATTTTATGGGAGGAGCATTTAAAGTAAAATAAAAAGGTAGTTTAATCTCATATTTAGCTCAGATGCAGAATCAGAAACAGATTTATTGCCAAGTAGGTTAACTCATACGAGGAATTAGTCTTAGTGTTTTTGGAGCATACATACAAATAAAACAAGAATGAAAAACACTGATAAAAAACTACTTTAAGAAAACTATAATAACATTAAAAATATAGCAATATTTACATTGAATATGGTTGAAATATAGCAGGTATACCCATACAGTAAAATAGGAATAAAATATGTGATATGTGCATTTACAATGTGATAGCAGGATATAAGATTCTGCACACTGAGTTATAATCGTCAAATGTTAGTAGACAGAACATTTCAACACTTCCTTCAACAGGAAAACGATTGTATAAGATATAATGTAATATATAATGTAATATATATAATCGTGCAGAACTACAGATGAGGAGATGACCTGAGTTTGGAGAAGTTGTAGGAAGATAAATTCTCTAGGGACTAAAAAGGCCAACGGGGACTCCGTAAAGTTTCTGCTATCGATTTGTTTTCACACCACGCACCAAGCTCCGACATGTCTCCGTATAACGTGTTTTTTTAACCGCCAACTTGTTCGCAAACAGTTTCAGGCGTAGAGCAACATTAAGATTTAGAAACATGTGAGTGTATGCATGATGGAGTCCCATTTACAGTCTGATTATATCTTGTGTTGGTGTCCACCAGCTGCTGAGGGACATCTCTGTGTGTAGCAGATACGGTATCTTCATTATTTGTTATTTTATTATATCATATCCTCCTCTGTAGTAGCAGGTTTTTTTGTTGTTGCAAATGTACGTTGTTTGTTGCGTATAGGGGTCATTTTAGGAATGCAAAAAAATGTTTTAAGAAGCTGAGAGGGGGGGGCGGGGGGTATATATATTTCATGAAGAAAAACACAGAATTTCTGATGTTAAAGTTGTTCATATGTTCTGATCAGAGCTGGGAGAAGTACTCAGATCTGTACTTAGTAAAAGTAGAAGTACTCAGATCTTGTACTCCTCCTCCTCCTCCTCCTCCTCCTCCTCCTCCTCCTCCTCCTCCTCCTCCTCCTGCCCCTACTCCTCCTCCTCCTCCTCCTCCTCTTCCTCTCTGACCTCATCTCGACCCCGCTGGAGGCAGCTCAGTCAGAGAGAAAGAGTTTCCTCTCGGAGGTCAAAGGTCGCCCTGCAGCGTCTTCACCTCCTCGCTGGCTGAGCCTCGTTAACACTCTTCCTCCTCAGCAAAAAAACACACATGTTCTCCTCCTCAGACTCTGGCACCGGTCCCCCGCTGCAGGGGCTGCAAAGAAACTCAACTAACCAGACATTAGATACATCCTGCTCGCACTGAACATGGAGGGTTTGTAAATGTTTAGACCCAGAGTCTGGAATAAAACCTGCATGTTCTGCTGGGGTTAAAAAAGAATCTCTGACACCTCAGACCGTCTGACACTGAGCGGAGGAGGTTAACTCGTAGAGAGATAATGGAGAAGAGAGAACACTTCATCAGCTTCTAGACCAGTCTTTAAGTCTGAGTCCTATAAAGTTTTCTATCCAATTCATGCTCTTGTTCGGCCCTTGAGGTCAAAAGGAAGTCAGAAAGGTAAAGTCTGAGTCACTTTGGTCATGTCCAAGTTGATTTCCATTGTGAATGTCAGATTCCAGGGTCACTTTCAAGTCACTGAGTTAAAGAATAACTTAACAAACCAGACATTAGATACATCCTGCTCGCACTGAACATGGAGGGTTTGTAAATGTTTAGACACAGAGTCTGAAATAAAACCTGCATGTTCTGCTGGGGTTAAAAAATAATCTCTGACACCTCAGACCGTCTGACACTGAGCGGAGGAGGTTAACTCGTAGAGAGATAATGGAGAAGAGAGAACACTTCATCAGCTTCTAGACACATCCTTAGGTCCAATTCGAGTCCTGCTAAATGTTCTATTCGATTCATGCTTATGTTCGGTGTAAAGACCAGCATCCTCTTCTGTGACCTTCTTTATAACCAACAGTTTTTTTCAACTCTCAGTCTGTCTGGTTTAGGTTTGGCTTCTTTGTGAATCTGCCCGTCTTCAAACAGCGTCACTGAGCTGCTTAAATCACTGAAGGTCCAGGTAGCACTCTCACACTCATCCTGATCATGTATCACATTTTCAAAAGGCAAAGTGACTTCATCTCCAGCTTTGACAATACGGAAGTGATCTTTCACATCTGCAGCTACAGAAGTTTGAAAATGTATCTCTGTGAGAGTTTGGTTTCCAAGAGTTCACTAAAGTCACCACGTTACAAACACAACTCATCCTTCTCAGTTAAAGGAACAGTACGTAGTAAAGTACCGTTAGTGATATTAAAGCTGTTTTATTTAACGTGTGTTTTCTGCATCCTGCAGGTAATTGTTTTCGGAGCCAAGGAAGAACTGGCAAAATGTGCTTCTGCTCAACAGATGAAGCGCTGACTGAACCGGAGGACCAAACTGAAAGCTGACAGGGGATTTGAAAAGGTCTATAGCCACCTAGCCAGGTTCTTTAGCCTCTTCTCCATGTGCCATTCTTAGAGCTTCCTCTATGACGCTCTGATGCACTCTCCAGGAACGCTGAAGAGTACGTAAGTCACATGAAACTGTATCACTTTCTTTGTTGCCTCATACCTGATCCCAGGATATCACCACAGCTCCACTAAATGTGCAACACCTTCCTTGGCTCTGATACAAACTGTATGTTGTTTACAAAGTGAGAGCCAGGGCAAAGAGAGGTGTTCAACCCAACAAAGCGTTGTGTTGTCAGTGTGTTGGAGATAGAGAGAGAAACACAACTCATTATAACATTGATTAAAAGTACTCTTTTTATTTGGGTTATATATCATTAAAGCCGTAAAAAAAGGAGTAACATATTCCATTAGGACTTAAGCTAATTAAAACATCCTAAGATACTGGAGGCATTTCAGCTTTAGGAATACATAGAGAGTAAAAAGAGAGTATAGTAAATATATTGTATAGACTATTGATCAGATATATACAGCATGTGCAGCAGTTACAGTAGGCAGTACAGGTATATATACTGTAGGTATAAGTACACGCTATGCTAATTATAAGACATTATATGAATCATTAATTGAAAAACAAGATAAAACCATTATTAAAGTTATTAAATCGACACTAGGGTGACTGAGTTCCCTAGAGAACACAATTAACAAAAACATTTGATGGATCATTTTACAATTTAGATATTTTATGAATTCAACCCAACACTTGTATGTTTGAACATGTGCAGCAGTTACAGTGAGAAGTGAAGTTATAAGGTGTGAGTACAAGTACTGCTAATATTGAGATGTTATATACAGAGACTGTAGACCAGGGGTCGGCAACCTTTTTGATATGAAGTGCCATTAAAAAATAAAAAATTGTTATCAGCGTGCCAACGATCGAGAATTATCAACGGGGGGGTGTAGGAGCTTGACGCTCGTGAACTATCAACAGGAGGGCGGGGGGAGCCTCGCTGCGCGGAAGCAGTGTGTGGACCTGTCAGCGCAACTTACATGATACCGAATTTAACAAACACATTTAAATAATTGGTTTAAACGGCATAATAATAAGGACGATCGTCCGTTCTGTGATTCTCCAGAACACACATGTTATGATATTAGGGTCATGCAGAGTGAGAAGAGATTGCTGTCCCTTTAAGAGAGAGAGAGACGGGTGTGGCGTGTGCATGTGTGTGTGTGGATGGTAGAGCGAGTGAGGGAGCGTGTGTTTGTTTCTGGAAGTGAAACGAGGCAGCAGAAAAACAGAGGTCTGTGATGTATTTTGTGAAACAGAAGAACAGCTAAATAAATGCAACGGCCTCCCAAGAAGAGCTCGCCTCTCTCCAGTCATTTAAGCTAAAGTGGGTTATTGAACCTGAAGCTTGTTGCTTCTGCCCTCCTCGACTACGGTCTGGGAGCCGACAGGAAAGTTCAACACACAGATGGCCAGTCCGCCCCTTTGTAGCATATTATTTCAATGAGAGATGAGCAGATCGCCACTGGGCTTTCAAGTAAAGACACAGCCACGCAAAAACTGCGGCATTTGTAAAGCTCCTTATGGGTACTGCAATTTGTGAGCATGCTTTCCTCTGTGGTGAAACGATCAGCCCTGCACCACGGAGGAAAGCGGCAGAAAGTCACCTGGAGTTAAACAGAGCGGGGCTGCGCTGCGTGCGGGGAGACGCGCTCTGGCGGCGGTCTTGTTCAGGATCCGAAAATACAATTTAAATATTTTGCACACTTATTCCACTTAGTCCTAGTGTGCCACTGGTTACGGTGCCGCATGCCAATGCTGGCACGCGTGCCAATGCTGGCACGCGTGCCAGGGGTTGCCGACCCCTGCTGTAGACTATAGATCAGATATATAACTATGGGAATGTGAGAGCATACTTAAAGGACGTTAAATCAGAAATGAATGAATATAATGAGCTATGTTTCCTATCATATGGAGGTGAGTTTCTGAAGGGCCTCTCATGGGGCTCAGGTGTTCTCAGTCATCAGAAATGTTCCAATGATCTCATGGTTCTCCTGTTTTCTCCTGTAGAATATGAGGAGGTGATGTTTGACAGCATGGACTCTGAGGGGAGTTGATGTTGTTGATCAGTCACACAGAGGCAGAAGCCCCTCCATCGTTTTCATAGTTCACCTCATCTTCATCTTCATCTTCATCATTCTGCTCCTGTCAGCATGGAACAGAGACATGGTGAAAACACAGAGCAGAGCTGGAAAGTAACTAAGTACATTTACTCAGGTTCTGCACTTAAGTACATATTTTAAGGACGTAACTTCTGTCTGTGTTTTTCCTGTTTTCTGTTTATTTTCCACAACATATTTCTAGACCGACTGGAACACTGGATTGGACTTTCGGCAACAGTTCTAAATTGGGTTGAATCCTACTTAAAGGACAGGAAACACTTAGTTCCTATAGGTAACTACACATCTGAGTGGACCAATATGACATGTGGGGTTCCTCAGGGCATTATAAAGAGCTGTTGATTCAGCTACATGGTCACTTTGAAGCATCCTTAATGAGCATTTATTACATTCTGTTGCTGTTTTTTGTTATTTTGCTAAATGAACTGTTTTGCTTTTCTGAGATCATTTGGATACATAAATATTCTAAATTAATCTTGTGTTGCATCTTCTCATGCCTGTCATATATCCACTGTTACCATTGGATAGCAAATAATACACACATTTAATTATTCAATGTTCAAACTCACCATGTTTTCTTCCGTCTGTGCTTTGCTCCCTGAAAAAAGGACACAACAAGTTGATATTAGATTTCACCTTTATTTGTATTGTTTTCATTTGACCTGTGAATGATCTCACCTTTAGCTCTTGTCCATATGTTGACTGTAACCACGGTGATGATGAGAGCCGCTAAACCCACAGACACCATGATGAGCCTCAAGCGACCTGGAGAGAGAAGTTAGAAGAGTTAAATACAGTCTCTAAAATGTGAATGAACAAAATGTCTCTTGGCTGTTTGATGCTTCCTCGTCACCTTCACACAGGGACACGTACAGAACATACAGATACAAACACAACTTATTTATAATCCACACAGTTCGTTTTTTCTGCATCCTCACCTTAATGAATGAAATAACAACAAGCTGTACAGTTATAAAAACAAATGTAATCATCTCACATCACGACATAAAGATGTGACGCATCAGGATGAATGATTTTAAACAGCTCATCATGTTCTCACCTGAGGACTGAAGAGAAACAGCTGAGGTTCTGTGACCATCAAACACTTTACAAGTCAATCAAGTTAACCTTACCTGAGTTTAAGTTGTTTTTAGCTGTTGCTGGTTTTCTGTCCTCACCTAAACAGAAGAACATAACTTAACAAACTATTACATTTTAATCGTCCATAAAATAAACAAATATTGAAGTATTTTTTTTTACACCAGTAAGAAGTAACTTTTAACATCTCATCATGTTCTCACCTGAGGACTGAGGGCTGAAGGGAAACTGATGTACTTCTCTTGTGAACCTATAAGTTACTTCACAAGTAAACAACTCAGACCTTGTTGTGTAACTAAAGAGAGAAGTCAGAAATGTCACAGAGGCAGAGCAGGAAGACTGTGATGTGTTTATATCTCTGTGATAATTTTTCTATTCGAGACCAGCATCATCTTCTGTGACCTTCTTTATAACCAGAGAACAGAGTTGGGTGTAACGCGTTACAAAGTAACGTTGGGTGTAACGCGTTACAAAGTAACGCGTTACTGTAATAATATTACTTTTGTCGGTAACGGAGTAGTGTAACGCGTTACTTTTATAATTCAGTAATCACACTACAGTTACTAACATTGCCCCGACACGCGTTACTTCGTTACTTTTATAAAATCAGTCATAATCACACTGACAGACAAGAGGGGTTTCCGCCGCAGGTTTATATGTACGTAATCTGCGCGACTTGCACGTCCACATCTCCGCATGCAGTGCTGCATAAACATGGCTGAGTCAGCGATAACTTTCGAGGGGTGGAAGTATGCCCATTATTTTGAGTTCGTCCGAAGAATAGACAGGAATGTGACGGTGAGGTGCAAACTGTGTCCAGGCCAGAAGCTGTTATCCACTGCTGTAAACACCACGTCAAAACTCAACAAACACCTGCAAAGAACACATGCTAAGGTGAAGCTAATAGCTAAGGACCCCCGAACCCAGAGTGAGGATGTTGTGAGTGCGCCGCCGCAAGAATTTGGAGGACCGGTAACCAAAGCAGAGATGGACAGGCTTGTAGCATCCTTCATAGTAGAGGTAATGTTGCCCATTTGCACAGTGGAATCACCATCGCATCGTTCAGAGATATACTGCGCAAAATACAGATAGCAGGAGACAGAGGACAGCCATTGTCAGAGCTATCTGAATCAGTCTTATGCGACAATGGAAACTGAACTAAAGAGAACATTTGAAACTTTAGCAGTCTGCGTGATCTGCCTGTAGGGAGGGGCGGGCCGGCCCTGAGAGTAAAGTAACGAGTAAAGTAACGAGTAAAGTAACGAGTTACTTTATGTAGAGAGTAACGAAGTAGTGTAATATATTACTTTTTTTTAAAGTAATATGTAATATGTAATATATTACTTTTTTTTAGTAACGACCCCATCTCTGCCAGAGAACAGTCTTGCTGGTTTAGCTTTGGCTTCTTTGTGAATCTGCCCGTCTTCAAACAGCGTCACTGAGCTGCTTAAATCACTGAAGGTCCAGGTAGCACTCTCACACTCATCCTGATCATGTATCACATTTTCAAAAGGCAAAGTGACTTCATCTCCAGCTTTGACAATACGGAAGTGATCTTTCACATCTGCAGCTGTTAAAAAAACAAAGACGGAAAGAAATATGAAAACAACTGTAGTGTATATAATCAGCACGATGATCATTATACAGCAGATACAGAAGTTTGAAAATGTATCTCTGTGAGAGTTTGGTTTCCAAGAGTTCACTAAAGTCACCACGTTACAAACACAACTCATCACTCTCAGTTAAAGGAACAGTACGTAGTAAAGTACCGTTAGTGATATTAAAGCTGTTTTATTTAACGTGTGTTCTCTGCATCCTCACCTGGAAAGTGGAGCAGCAGCATCAGGAATGAAGACATCATGATCCTTCTGAATTCAGACATCGTGCTTCTCTCTCGGTCTCTAGCTCTCGAGGCGTGTGGCGCAGTGGAAGAGCGTTGGTGTTCGGATCAGGGGAGCACAGGTTCAAACCCCACTGCAGTCAGCATGTCGTTGTGTCCCTGAGACACTTCACCCCAAATTGCTCCTGTGGGGATTGCCCACAGTATTGAGTATGTAAGTCGCTTTTGATAAAAGCGTCTAACAAGCAACATGTGATGTCGACTGTCAGAGTCTCTAACCTGCTGCTTCTTTAACAAGAACTCACCATCTGCTTCCTGTGTAGGAGCCATGAAACGTGTATAGTAATGTGTTTTGTTTTAATATAAGATATCTGATCACTATTGATTGGTTGGTTTGGGTCACATGGATATGCACGGTGTGTGGAAGAGAGGGTGACACAGGGCCGTTGTACTTTTTGTTGACCGCAAGATTTATGATTGCTTTGATTATTATTATTACAATGTCTATGTCTGATCACTGCGCTTTCTTCATTAAACTACATTACAATTCAACAGAGTTTTGATCTCAGCAAGTACTCTTTTTTTAGCATGTCAAACAATATCAAACCGGCCCGGCCTCAGCCTCTCAGCGACTTTGTTTGTTTCCTGCTGTCGCTATATCCTGTGATAAATGAGAAGTCACTTCCTCATCCATCTCTCCTCTGATGGCTGTGGAGTTCATGTGTGAGATTAGCTTTTAAATCTCTTTAGTCTTTGGTTGTTATAAAAATAGTGAAAAACTGTAACATCAGATGTTTATGTTTGATGTATTTATTCTCTTTGGTTATTCAGAGTGAAGGTAACTGTAGGCCTTCTTCATCAGCAACACAACAGAGGAAGTTGAGAATGTAAAGATGGCTAGTTTTAATGCATGTTAACAACATGCTGGTTCCTCTTTGTATCTCTGCAGATTTATTTTTACTTTTTCTGAGAACTGAAGAAGCGTTTCTTTGAAGAAGTGGTTAACAGCAGCAGCAGAGCTCTGCAGGTTCTATTTCGTATAAGGCCCTCTAAGGCTATCGCTTTTGGGTAATCCCACTGCACGTGTGCAGCACTGACAGACTTAATCCACGCCCACCTATGACGTGGGCCCCACCTACGGCCTCACTTCCGTATAAATAGGAAGTAGGCCCGACCATCTGCTCCCATTTTTCTTCAGCACTCCGTTGCAGAAGCACTGGCCCTCTGGCCCACAGACAGCGGAGAGAGGACGCTCTCGCTGCTGCGGCCGAGGATGATTAGCTAGTCCAGGAGTCTTACTCCGTGGACCAAAACCTTGATTTATGGGATCCGAGTGGCGGGCAGCAGTCAGGCGACTCCTTCCCCTCCATTCACGGATCACCATGGGGTTCCCCCGGCCCCATCCTCCCTCTCCTCCGGACGGGGGAGACTGGGCGGGGGCTCGGTGTCAGCCCGACATATGAGTTACGACCGGCTGTGGCTGGCTCGCTCCATGGAGAAAGGAAGCGGCTTTACACAGACGATACAGGTAAGTACTGCCGGGGATGGGAGCACGCAAACGCGGCTCTCACTCCCCAGGTGTCGTGCACTCATTGTGTCCGTCTACCTCTGGCCCACAGACAGCAGAGAGCGGACGCTCTCGCGGCTGCGGCTGAGGATGATTGGCTAGTCCAGGAGTCTTACTCTGTGGATCAAGCCCTTGATTTATTGGATCCGAGTGGCGGGCAGCAGTCAGGCAACTTCTTCCCCTCCATTCACGGATCACCATGTGGTTCCCCTGGGCCCATCCACCCTCTCCTCCGGACGGGGGAGACTGTCAGCCCGACAGCCGAGCCTATGGGTTCGGCTGCCGGGCTGACACCGGGTCACCGGGTCCCTCTATCCGCCATCTCGGCTCTGCCGTATAGGCGGTATTCTCCAGGAACTCCCGGAGATCATCGGAAAGGCAGCCGCCTAATGAGATCTCCCCGTTCTCCCCGGTTCAGGAGAGCTCTCCTCCGGATGACATAAAAAAGCTGTATAAGCGGCTGCCTCATAGCCTGTCGGTTATTAGGCAGCAGGGCTCGCGGCACAAACCGGCTGTCTTTAAAACCTGTCGGTTGATTAGACAGCACAGGCTTGTTTCCTATGTCACAGATATGCCTCCACACACCTCCGCTCATTCCTCCAGCGGGTTTGAGCGTGAACGCGCCTCAATGTCCGGTTTACGAGCCTTCTCTTAAACGGCGACATGATGAGAGCCGCTGTGCAATACAACGTGTGGAGGTGCATAAGCCAGCTGGGGTTAACCGGTCGGTTAACAGACAGCGGGGCTCGCCGTTTGAGCCGGCTGTAACCTGTCAGTTAGCAGGCAGCAGGGCTCGCGGCACAAGCCAGCTGTATTTAACCAGGCGGTTATTAGATAGCAGGGCTTGACGTTTAAACCTGATGCTCCTAACCTGTCGGTTAGCAGGCAGCATGGTTTTTTCCTCTGTCCCAGATGTGCCTACTACACACGGTCGTAATGAGCCCAGGGCTGTTATTACGCACTGTGTGAATAGCACTGCACACACCTCCGCTCATTCCTCAGCAGGGTTGAGCGGGAACGCGCCTCAATGTCCAGTTTACGAGCCTTAAAACTCCTAAACAGAGACAGGGTGAGAGCCGGTGTGAGATGCAGCGTGTGGAGGCCCCCTCGCAGCTTTTTCGGTCCGGGCCCCTCTTGGGTTGCTTCACGGGCAACGGCGGCGAGGGCTCTGACGTGGCTCGTCACCATGACAACCACAGCACATTCCAGAGCATGTCGCGCGCTCTCAGAGTATTACTCAGAGTGGCGACGCGTGTGTTCGGTGGACAGATGGTTAATATTATGCAGCAAGGCCCACCGGGTAAGCCGGCTGCCCCTAACCTGTCGGTTATAGGCAGCATGGCTCGCTGCATACATCTGCTGTCTTTAAAACCTATTGGTTTTTAGGCAGCTCGGTTTTTCTCCTCTGTCCCAGACCTACCTCCTACACACGGTTGTAATGAGCCCACGAGTACCATTATTACAGTGTGGACAGCACTGCACACACCTCCGCTCATCCCTTAAGGGTGTTGAGCGTGAACGCACCTCAAGGTCCGGTTTACGAGCTTTCTCCTAAACGTGACATAAATGAGAGTCTGTGTGAAATGCAGCGTCTGGAGGGCTCTGGTGTGGCTCGTCACCATGACAACCACAGCACATCCAGAGCAGGTTCGCGCGCTGAGTGGACGGCGCGTGTGTTCGATGGACAGAGGGAAGTGATATGCAGCAAGGCTCCCCGGTTAAGCCGGCTGCCAATAGCCTATTGGTTACTTGGCAGCATGGCTCGCTGCTTAAGCCGGCTGGGTTTTTTAACTTATCAGTTAATAAAACAGCAGGGCTTACTATTCAATTCGTCTACCTTAAACCTTTCGGTTATTAGGCAGCACGGATTTTTCCTCTGTCTCAGACGTACCTCCTACCCACGGTCGTAATGAGCTCACGCCCCCCAGGTGTCATGCTCACTATGTACCCATCTCCCTCTGGCCCTCAAACAGCAGAGAGCGGACGCTTTCGCTGCTGCTGCGGTCGAGGATGATTGGGCAGTCCAGGAGGTTTACTCCGTGGACGAAGCCCTTGAGTCCTGGGTCCGAGTGGAGGGCACAAGTCGGATGACTACGCCCCCTCCATTCATGGATCAAAGGGGCCATTATTACGCCTCGTGGGGACAGCACTGCACACACCTCCGCTCATCCCTTAGTGGTGTTGAGCGTGAACGCGCGGTTTACGAGACTTCTCCTAAAAACGGCGACATAATGAGAGCCTGTGTGAAATGCAGTGTGTGGAGGGCTCTGGCGTGGTTTGCCACCAACCACAGCACATCCAGAGAATGTACACCCGGCGCTATCAGAGTATTACTCAGGGTGGCGGCGTGTGTGTCTGATGGACAGATGGATAAGAGGGCGGATGGGCAGAGGGTAGTCTCTGCAGTTCGCCTCTCCCCCCCGCAGTTCTACGGGATACAGGGAACCCTGTCATCCCAGGAACAGTGTCTCGCGCTCTGTGCAGAGCGGCAGGAACTCTGTTAAAGGAAGCCTTTTTCCAGGGTTCCTCAAGGGGAAGAAAATCGGGGATTTTTACTCCCGCTATTTTCTGGTCCCGAAGGAGACGGGGCGGGAGGAATGAGACCCATCCTCGATTTGTCAGTGTTCAACAAGGGAATGGCCTTTTCCCATGCTGACGATCAAACAGGTGCTGGAGCATCTGTCAAGCCTGGGTTTTCATTATCAAATGGAAGAAGAGCTGTCCTCTTCCCTCCCAGGTTATCATTTAACTGGGAGTGGAATTGAACTCAGCCCGCATGAGAGCGCGACTCTCACAGCGGAGAGGGGAGAAAGTGACAGCTCTCCTCCGGCGCGTCACACACCGCGGGGCGGTGACAGCCTTCGCCGTGATGCAGCTTTTAGACATGATGTCAGCTGGTCACGTGGTGATCGCCCTGGGTCTCCTTCACTTGAGGAGACTCCAGAGGTGGTTTATTCGCCTGCGCATCGACCCTGTGCGTCAGAGGAGACGCATGGTGTACATTCCTCCTTCCGTGGGTTTGGTTTTAACCTACTGGAAAACTCTCCACGTCTTGTCAGTGGGGGTTCCCCTGGGCAGAGTGACGTCACACACCGCGGTGTTCACAGACGCATCTTTCGCAGGCTGAGGAACGTGCATGTCGCAGGCAGGGGGGGGACAGTGGCCGGTTCACATGTCTCTCCATATAAACGTGCGGGAATTACTCTCCGTATGGAGAGTAATCCAGCATTTTTTCGCCCCGTTGCGGTACAATCAACATGTGTTGATTCGAACAGACAACAAAGCAGCGGCGGCCTACATAAATCGCAAGGAGGTGTACGATCAGAGCAGCTGCTTCACACACCAGAGCATCCTATACAGCCAAATGGACAGCGTTCCGTTTGACATGTAGGGAAAAGCCTGGACCCAGTTACGGTCACCCTGCCTCACGTGCTGTCGTTCCTCCAGCTGTTGCTGGACAGGAACTGGCTTATAGCACGGTCAAAACATATGCTGCTGCCATTTCATCTTGCCACGTAGGTTTGGTGTCAGCACGGTGTTTAGTCACCCTCTGACAAAACGTTTTCTACAGGGAGTACAGAGACTCAGACCTGTGTCACGCGCTTTGGCGCCTCAATGGGATTTGGCTTTAGTATTACGCGCACTGAGAAAAGCTCCATTTGAACCTTTAGATCAGGTCCCCCTAAAAGTTCTTGTCAGCCAAAGTAGCTCTGCTCTTGGCTCTGACATCAGCTAAAAGGGGTGAGTGATTTGTCTACTCTCTCTGTGGCTCCGTCATGTCTCCAGATCCAAGGAGATGGCAGCTCAGCTGTTTTGCGCCCTAGCCTGGTTTTTATGCCAAAAATTATCACAGGTCTCTTTTTTAGATCAAGAGTGATAACTTTGGATGGTTTTTTTCCTCCTCCTCACACATCAGAGGAGGAAGCCACATCTCATCTCCTCCGTCCCGTGCGCGCGCTGTCATGCTATACGGCATGCGCGGCTGTGTTGCGCAGTTCCCAGCGTCTGTTTGTGCATTACAGAGAGCGCTCAATGGGGCAGCCTCTGTCTGCACAACGCCTGTCACACTGGCTGTGTGAGGCTGTGTCACAGGCGTATGTCTCCTCTGGGGTGGATTCCCCGGAGAACATCAAGCGCACAGCACCAGAGGAATTGTATCAACCTCTACGGCGTTGCACGGAGGACCGACAGTGGAAGACATTTGCACTACTGCTTCTTGGTCTTCCCCCTGTTCTTTTATTCGTTTTTATTTGAGGGATGTCTCCCATTCCTCTCTGACACACTCAGTACCGAATGTCCTGTCAGAGTGAGTAATGTCGGGGACACAACTGTGTGCCCTCTCTCCTGCCTGTCGGCACTCAGAGAGCTGCCCTGTTTCCTCTCTTTTTTCGTTGTAACAAGTGGGACTTTGGTCTCTACTTTTTATAACGACAGGTATTCACCTTCATTCCCTCATGGAGAATATTCATTTTAAATGCTACATTTCCAGGGACTGTGATGCTCCATTACGCATGGCGCAATGGACATGGGTTATTAAATTGAGTAGTTATGTTTTTGTGCTCCTGGTAACGGACGGACCAGTGGGGCGTGGACTACATCCTGCTTCGCCCTTAACCCAATAGCGATAGCCTTAGAGGGAGAAGCCTTATACGAAATAGAACTGGGGTTACGTATTGTAACCCAGCTTCTATGAGTATAGGCGCAGCCCTCTAAGGTTCGGGCCCCACTGGCTCCGTGAATAGCTGAAGAAAAGCTGTTGGCGTGGGAGCAGATGGTCGGGCCTACTTCCTATTTATACGGAAGTAAGGCCGTAGGTGGGGCCCACGTCATAGGTGGACGTGGATTAAGTCTGTCAGTGCTGCACACGTGCAGTGGGATTACCCAATAGCGATAGCCTTAGAGGGCTGCGCCTATACTCATAGAAGCTGGGTTACAATACGTAACCCCAGTTTTACCCTCTGATGCCGACCACATAACCATCAGAAACATTAATAAACTTGTTAGCATCTTGACAGAAGGATAAAGAGTCTGACGCAGATCTGCAAAATGGGGTTCCTTATTCCATTCTTAGAGCTTCCTCTATGACGCTCTGATGCACTCTCCAGGAACGCTGAAGAGTACGTAAGTCAAATCAAACTGTATCACTTTCTCTGTTGCCTCATACCTGATCCCAGGATATCACCACAGCTCCACTAAATGTGCAACACCTTCCTTGGCTCTGACACAAACTGTATGTTGTTTACAAAGTGAGAGCCAGGGCAAAGAGAGGTGTTCAACCCAACAAAGCGTTGTGTTGTCAGTGTGTTGGAGATAGAGAGAGAAACACAACTCATTATAACATTGATTAAAAGTACTCTTTTTATTTGGGTTATATATCATTAAAGCCGTAGTAAAAAAAGGAGTAACATATTCCATTAGGACTTAAGCTAATTAAAACATCCTAAGATACTGGAGGCATTTCAGCTTTAGGAATACATATAGAGTAAAAAGAGAGTATAGTAAATATATTGTATAGACTATTGATCAGATATATACAGCATGTGCAGCAGTTAGGCAGTACAGGTATATATACTGTAGGTATAAGTACACGCTATGCTAATTATAAGACATTATATGAATCATTAATTGAAAACTAGATAAAAACCATTATTAAAGTTATTAAATCGACACTAAGGTGAATGATTCCCCTAGAGAACACAATTAACAAAAACATTTTATGGATAATTTTACAATTTAGATATTTTGTGAATTCAACCCAACACTTTTATGTTTGAACATGTGCAGCAGTTACAGTGAGAAGTGAAGGTATAAGGTGTGAGCACAAGTACTGCTAATATTGAGATGTTATATACAGAGACTGTAGACTATAGATCAGATACATAACTATGTATGGGAATGTGAGAGCATAATTAAAGTGGACCTATCATGCTATATTTAAATGATATATTGTAGGGCCATACCTATATAAGGTATATTTATACGTTTCTGTTTTCAAAATACCAAACAGATCATGCATTTTAGCCATGCCTCATTTCGCTCTATGTGCTGTTTGCTGTCTACGGGTCTGATTCTGCTGACCACGCCCCCCTGCAGGAGAGGTGAGCCGTGCTCTGATCAGCTGCTAGGCTGTCAGAAGAGGGGGAGAAAAAGAGATCTCCGTCCTCCGTGTTTAATTATATAGAGTCGTTATTCATTTGTTTTAAAGCTCCATAAATAACAAAGAAGACCTTTGACCGGCACTTTTCTAATTTTGTCCGGAAGATTTAAACTTTAACGGACATCTTGACCGGCGAAAGAAACTGAAACTCTGCCGCACGATCCCCTCGTTCCTTGGAAGAGGCGGAGAGGTGGGTGTTTGTCATCTGCTGGTGGACTAACCGGAGAGGCCCAACCCCTAATTCCCCTGATAGGTGGAGAGTTGGCCCAATAGCCCTAGCGCCACTTTCCTGACGTCAGTAACGTGTTCAAATCTGGATCAGTTTTTATCAGATCCGTTGCAGCCCGTTTTTAGTCTCTCTGCGTTTGTGCACTGGGCTAATGCTAATGCTAATAATGCTAATGCCCGGATAATAAAATGGCAGCTCTCCAAAACATTTCAGAGTTGTACGGGGCGTGGTTTGCAATTGGCCCAGCCAATCAGAACTGGGGCACTTTTTCCCCCCAGGAAAGTACCATCTCTCAGCAGGCACTAAAAATGGGGGTAAAAGTTCCCGAGATTAAGTGCTCTTTTTGGTGTGAACGCGACATAAGGGGTACTAATGGAACTAAACGCGAAAAGTACGGTGAAAAGTGCTCCGGTGTGAACGCGGCTAATTACAGTGCTTGCCTCGACGGGGAGGGATTGCATTGCAGCGGGAGCAAACGCTTGCCTCGGGGAGGGAGAAAAAAAGCCACAGCGGAGAATAAACAGATGGGTAACCATGGTAACTATGGGCGGGAAGTCTTCTTCGCTGCTTTTGTGGCAGACTACAGCGCCACTTACAGGCCTGGCATATGTACTACAGCGTCTCCAGCGCTTTCGAGCGGCAATGGCCGGCCGTGGCCCAACCCCACATTCCCCTGATTGGTGGAGAGTTGGCCCAATAGCCGTAGCGCCACTTTCCTGACGTCAGTAACGTGTTCAAATCTGGATCAGTTTTTATCAGATCCGTTGCAGCCCCTTTTTTAGAGATTTGGGTATGGAGGAAAATAGAGAGGGTTGTGTTTTCTGACACTTGGTGAGTTCCCTGGAACACCGGGGACACATATTCATGTATAAAAGACGTACAAAAGTGCATTTTGCATGATAGGTCCCCTTTAAAGGATGTTAAATCAGAAATGAATGAATATAATGAGCTATGTTTCCTATCATATGGAGGTGAGTTTCTGAAGGGCCTCTCGTGGGGCTCAGGTGTTCTCAGTCATCAGAAATGTTCCAATGATCTCATGGTTCTCCTGTTTTCTCCTGTAGAATATGAGGAGGTGATGTTTGACAGCATGGACTCTGAGGGGAGTTGATGTTGTTGATCAGTCACACAGAGGCAGAAGCCCCTCCATCGTTTTCATAGTTCACCTCATCTTCATCTTCATCATTCTGCTCCTGTCAACATGGAACAGAGACATGGTGAAAACACAGAGCAGAGCTGGAAAGTAACTAAGTACATTTACTCAGGTTCTGCTCTTAAGTACATATTTTAAGGACGTAACTTCTGTCTGTGTTTTCCTGTTTTCTGTTTATTTTCCACAACATATTTCTAGACCGACTGGAACACTGGATTGGACTTTCGGCAACAGTTCTAAATTAGGTTGAATCCTACTTAAAGGACAGAAAACACTTAGTTCCTATAGGTAACTACACATCTGATGCGGCTTTCACACCGGCGCTTTTCACTTTCTAGCTCCTCGCGAGAGCTTTTCTGGTTCAGCTCCCGTTTCCCTTTTCAGCTCCCGCTCTGTTCACACTGCCCAGAGCTGCCGCTGCTGCGTCATGACATCACAGTTTACGTCGCTGATTTTCTCCCACAACAACAACGGGCCGGGGACTGCGTCGGGTCGATGATCGTGTTGCTTTTAATCATACGAAGCCAGCTTAAATTAAATAACGACTTCTCCAACCTTATACTTTTCTCCAGAGTGCCGTGGTTCATTGTTTATTAATGTGTTTCAGCGGCATTTAGCGACCGCTGCAGTGCTGGCTGCTCTTCCACGGGAGTTTATTCTCCCGTTAGCTCCGGGTTAGCTCACACGGCTCTAAAGTATTCACTGTCTGACTGTCACACAAGCAGCTGATACATATCCCCAGTTCCCCTTAAGTGAATGTGTGTCAGTCTGAATTGACGCTGTTTGGCATCACAACGCTGTTATGAAAGTTTCTCTGGTATAACATGGGTGATGTTAGCATAGCAACCGAAGCTAAACTGACTACTTGCTAAGCCGTTTTCTATAGGCACATTTTACCGGCGTATTTTTCATTATGATTCTACTTCTGATAGTCGGACATGACAACCTGTATAGCCCATGTATCTCCACAATGATCAATAACAGCGAACGGATGGTCAAAGTAAGGTTTCCTGCACGCCTCGACGTAAGAGACGTAAGCGACGCCGCGTCATAGCTCCGAAGCTCTTGCCTCTGGACCGACAATTTTTTGGAGCTGGAAGTGAACCGCATTCCGGAGCTATGACGCGCCGCCGCTGCGGTGTGAACAGGAAAAACCGGCGCTTTTCAGGCTCTAGCTCCCAGCAGGAGCTGGAAAAGCGCCGGTGTGAAAGGGGTATGAGTGGACCAATATGACATGTGGGGTTCCTCAGGGCATTATAAAGAGCTGTTGATTCAGCTACATGGGCCCGTTCTCATTTCATCAAATGTCCCTCCTCGACTCCCCTACTCGACTCCTATCCTCGAGACTTAGTCCCGCCCACAGGAGATGCGAGCGGAGGAGCCGAGGAGGGGAACCGAGGAGAGAGGAGGGGAAGCAGCAGGCGGTTAGAGAAATGAGAACTCCTCTCCTCTGAGCGGTCATTTTAAAGAGACGTCCATTAATGATGACAGGAGGCACAGCAGCCCTCTGTCTGATGGACAGATGTGTTCATGACCACTTATATATTTACTTTTAATTCATTCACAGTGCGGTATAATGAGACAATAACAGGCTACAGATGCGGACATACACACAGACACACACACATACACACACACACACACACACACACACACACACACACACACACACACACACACACACACACACACACACGTATATATTTATATAAATATATACAATTTCAGAATCAAACAGAGCACTCTCATAATAACGTAACACTATCAGAGACTGGATATATCCCCCCCCCCTCTCTGGTCGCTACAATGAGGGAAATAAATGACGGGCCAAAAGTTTTATTTACAAGTATTACAAGTAAGCAGAGGACACCAAACCAACTGAGACCTGTCTGTCCGCTGCATCTACGCACACACTGTACCACACACACCTACACCACACACACGCACCTACAGCTCCTAAAGCATATAATCAGGCTACAGCCGTTGTGTATTTTATTATGTGAAGCACTAAATGGTTTTAGAAAAATATCGACTTTGTTTGTAGATATCTACTAAACTAAAGCAAATAAAGAGAGTAGGCCTGTTATACTGAGTGATATGATATATATTATACACACTGCTCTGCTTTCTGCACGGACCTCACAGCTGTTCTCACTGTAAACATCGCGTCGCGAAATAATAGAGTGGCGAAGTCACGCCCATCTACTTCCGGTCCATGGGACCTTATTTCGGAAAAATAATGTATTGAAGTCAATGGAGAGAGAAAACTTATCTTTCGATCCCGTTAGAATTGTGCCATGAATTACACATATGATGTTTGTCAATCTTAAAAAATAATTTCCATGTCAAAAAAGTCACAGTTTGTCATAAAACTGTTGAAATATAAGACTATGAAAAATACGCAACTAGAAAGACTACAAATCCCAGAGTCGCGTAAGTGATGTCACAATTGTTTTCCTCCACTAAAATAGAGATAGCTACGATAAGATAACGCCATATAGATATAATCTATCTATATGGCGCTGGCTAAGATAAGATAACTTTAACAAGATGCCTGTGTGCTTAGTACCAGGTTGTTATCATACTAGCAATGGGTCTTGCTCGTTCTTTTGCTTCCCGTCTGATGAAAGGACCAGGAGTGGCTTAAGCAAGTTAGCTACCTAGCTGGTAGCTAGCACATTAGTTAGCATTACAGCCTTGTCATTTTTATTAGCCTTAACATGAAGTAACATTAAGTAACCCAAAATGTTAAACAGTAAGAGTAGTAGTCATATTTCGTGAACCCTTTGAAGAGTACTGTCACCGGTGTGATCATTCTATAATACACAATTTAAGCCCGGGGGAGAAATGCTAACGCTAACGCTAGCGATCTTTTCTACTTCATGCTATCTGCACAAATGGTTGACATTAAACATTAAAACGACCAGGCAGTTCAGAGAGAATCAAAGGAAGGCAGGCAGGCAGCTTTGAATGACATTCTTCAGGACGTGTTTCATTGTGGTGATAGTGAGGGTAGTCAATCGTTTTGTTGACAAGACAGTAGTGACGGCCATCTTGGTGACGTGTGTTGTTCACCAGAGATGTAGTTCATTGAGCGTTTCACACAAACAAATGTGTTACTTCACAGTTTTACGACACATTTTATTTTTTTTGACTTGCAAAATTATCTTTTAAATTGACAAACATCATATGTGTAATTCGTGGCACAATTCAAACGGGATCGAAAGATAATCTTTCTCTCTCCATTGACTTCAATACATAATTTTTCCGAAATAAGGTCCCATGGAGGTCCACCGGAAGGGGAGGGACTTCGCCACTCTATATCCAGGGGATGCATGCAGAGCTGTCATTGGCTGAGATCAGTCCGGCCGTGCGTCTCGACTCTTTGAAACATCACTGTTCCCGGAAATGCATCCACGAAGGAGCCGTGGAGGACCGTGGAGGACCCATCAGTGTATCCTCGGTTATAGCTCCTCCAGAGAGCCTCCTCGACGCTCGATGCTCGGTCCTCGATGTGCATTTCGAGAAATGAGATGTCCTTCAACATGGCGCGCTAAAATTCATTTCCGGGTCACTACCGGAGGAGCGAGGAGTCGAGGAGTCGAGGAGGTACATTTGATGAAATGAGAACGGGCCCCGGTCACTTTGAAGCATCCTTAATGAACATTTATTACATTCTGTTGCTGTTTTTTGTTATTTTGCTAAATGAACTGTTTTGCTTTTCTGAGATCATTTAATTTGGATACATAATTATTCTAAATTAATCTTGTGTTGCATCTTCTCATGCCTGTCATATATCCACTGTTACCATTGGATAGCAAATAATACACACATTTAATTATTCAATGTTCAAACTCACCATGTTTTCTTCCGTCTGTGCTTTGCTCCCTGAAAAAAGGACACAACAAGTTGATATTAGATTTCACCTTTATTTGTATTGTTTTCATTTGACCTGTGAATGATCTCACCTTTAGCTCTTGTCCATATGTTGACTGTAACCATGGTGATGATGAGAGCCGCTAAACCCACAGACACCATGATGAGCCTCAAGCGACCTGGAGAGAGAAGTTAGAAGACTTAAATACAGTCTCTAAAATGTGAATGAACAAAATGTCTCTTGGCTGTTTGATGCTTCCTCGTCACCTTCACACAGGGACACGTACAGAACATACAGATACAAACACAACTTATTTATAATCCACACAGTTCGTTTTTTCTGCATCCTCACCTTAATGAATGAAATAACAACAAGCTGTACAGTTATAAAAACAAATGTAATCATCTCACATCACGACATAAAGATGTGACGCATCAGGATGAATGATTTTAAACAGCTCATCATGTTCTCACCTGAGGACTGAAGAGAAACAGCTGAGGTTCTGTGACCATCAAACACTTTACAAGTCAATCAAGTTAACCTTACCTGAGTTTAAGTTGTTTTTAGTTGTTGCTGGTTTTCTGTCCTCACCTAAACAGAAGAACAAAACTTAACAAACTATTCAATTTTAAACGTCCATAAAATAAACAAATTGAAGTATTTTTTTTACACCAGTAAGAAGTGATTTTAAACAGATCATCATGGTCTCACCTGAGGACTGAGGACTGAAGGTCCTCACGTCGTCACCATCAGTTACTTCACAAGTAAACAACTCAGACCTTGATGTGTAATTAAAGAGAGAAGTCAGAAATGTCACAGAGGCAGAGCAGAGAGACTGTGATGTCTTTATATCTCTGTGATCTTTATCCACATCTCGACCCTGAAGCAGCCACTTTGCTGTCTGTGCACACCCTCCATATCTCGTCACAGAGCAGTTTAGTGTCACCTCATCATTGTCCTGATGTCCAGTCACTGAAGATGGAGATATTGTGAGAGAAGGACAACAAGAGTAACATTAACTTCATCACTGTAATCATAATTATTGTAATGATTTAGTATATTGCTCTATAGAGACAGTTTGAAACATCATGATGTAAATACTCACTGGTAACAACATACAGAAAAACCCAAGAGACTGGATCTTGTCGTTCTCCTGATCTGAACTGTCTGCAGAAGTAACCTCCAGCATCCTCCTCTGTGACCTTCTTTATAACCAGAGAACAATTCTGTGTAACTCTCAGTCTGTCTGATTTAGCTTTGGCTTCTTTGTGAATCTGCCCGTCTTTAAACAGAATCACTCCTGTTCTTGAACCAATGAAGCTCCACTCAGTACTCTCACACTTATCCTGATCATCTATCACATTGTCAAAAGGCAAAGTGACTTCATCTCCAGCTCTGACAATGAGGTAGTATTGTTTCACAGCTGCAGCTGTTGGGGAAAAAAATCAGAAATAAATATAGACGTCATAAATGCTGACAGAATAATGATTTATTATATAAAAAGGTAAAGAGTTAGAGTTCTGGTTGATCTGTTTAATGAATCATTTAACGACACATTCAAACCAGAGTTAATTACAGATCCACATAACTAACTGAAGTGTTCATAGTGAGTGTGACGATCACTTTAAAGAGTATTGCTATGTGGGTTTTAGTGACCAAGAGTTCACTAAAGTCACCACGTTACAAACACAACTCATCATTCTCAGTTAAAGGAACAGTACGTAGTAAAGTACCGTTAGTGATATTAAAGCTGTTTTATTTCATGTAATTGGTAAATGGTAAATGGACTGTATTTATAAAGCGCTTCATCCAGTCTTTCACCCCCTTAAAGCGCTTTACATACAACAAGTCAACCATTCACACCCAATGCATACAGAGCAATGTGCGCCTTGCTCAATGAAGGGGTTAGAGCCATTTCCCTTTCATCATTATGGTTTGAATGTTTGTCTTATTACTAAAAGGCTTTAGAGGAAACTCTTAACTATTTATTTTTGTGAGTCACACTACGCTTTAAAAGATGTTAGTTTAAGTCTCACTTATTTGCTGTCGGATATGACGTGCATGTCTATATGTCTATATATGGCATGACATTGGTTCACAGCTGAGGGTGTGATTAGACAGGAAGCGGTAGAGTCTTTTGACCGTGTTCTTTCTGTTCTTTTTGTTCTTTTTTGATACGGAGAACTTTTAGTTACTTTGAAGCGAGGAAGTTTGTCTTCATGTTTGTATGTCGTCTTGATCAAAGAATAAACCTGATGTGATTCAACACTACAACGATCTCTGCAAAGTTAGTTTGGAAGCAAAGTGAGGCGCGTCATAACCCACAACCCCGATAGAGGAAAGTGGATATTAAATGTAGAAACTGATTCAAACTCCACGACAGAAGGTATCATTCACACACCGTTCCCCATTGGGAGCGACTTGGGGTTAAGCATCTTGCCCAAGGATACATCGATTTCAATTGAAAGACGCCCTCACTAGCTTTCATTAACAGTCGTAAACAGTGTGTGTTCTCTGCATCCTCACCTGAAAAGTGGAGCAGCAGCATCAGGAATGAAGACATCATGATCCTTCTGAATTCAGACATCGTGCTTCTCTCTCGGTCTCTGGCTCTCGACTGTCAGAGTCTCTCACCGGCTGCTTCTTTAACAAGAACTCAGTACCTGCTTCCTGTTATAATGAAGAGTCACTTCCTCATCCATCTCTCCTCTGATGACCGTTGGGTTAATGTGTGATATTAGCTTTTAAATCTCTCTTGTTTTTCTTGTGTAATAAAAAGAAACTTTTTTAACATCAGATTTTTATGTTTGATGCATTGATTGTGTTTGGGTGAAGGTAACTGTAGGCCTTCTTCATCAGCAACACAACAGAGGAAGTTGAGCATGTAAAGATGGCTAGTTGTCATGCATGTTTACAACATGGTGGTTCCTCTTTGTATCTTTGCAGATTTATTTTTACTTTTTCCGAGAATTGAAGAAGCGTTTTGTCATGTTCAGAATTCCTCTGTGAAGCAAGGAGTCGGACCAGGCAATACGGTTATAATAAAACGGATTTATTTCAGTTGTGATAAGGAATACAAATGCTCAGCTGAGGTTTCTGGAGATCAGTGTTCCACAGGCCGCGAGCAGTTTTCACTCCAAGCAGTTAACTGTCTAACATTTCCTTCCAGAGCACCGGAAACTGGCAAAACACATTTCATATACTTAATACAGAAAGTGTCATATTATAATAAATAATAAATAAATTGATCTTTTTGTCATTTCACAGTACAGGTGCTATGTAAAGAAACTGTTCCTCTGCATTTGACCCATCCTAGTGTGCTGCCGTGTCCGGCGCCCAGGGAGCAGTGTAGGGAACGGTGCCATGCTCAGGGACACCTCGGTAGCACTTGGTCTTGCCAGGACTCGAACTGGTGACCTTCCAGTTGCCAAGCCAAGTCCCTATCGACTTCGCCACCACCGCCCCATTATGATTGGATATGTGTATTTCTGAGTGAGGTGCTGTCGATTGTTGATTGGAGTACAGGCGAGCCCACGCCTCTTGGCTTCGCCCAGGTCCAGTCTTCTTCCCAAGGTCATCCAGGCCCTACACTACACTGACTGTCTGTTTCTCCTGTCACGTGCTAAGCTCTGAACTGCTCGTGCCAGGTAAAGTCTGAGTCACTTTGGTCATGCCAGAGTTGATTTCCATTGTCAATGTCAGATGACAGGGTCCGATACAAATCACTGAGTTAAAGAAACAAATCAGACCAACAGTGTCTGAAATAAAACCTGCATGTTCTGCCGGGGTTAAAAAAGAAACTCTCTGACACCTCAGACCGTCTGACACTGAGCGGAGGAGGTTTTCTTAAAGAGATCCTCGCAGAGATAATGGGGAAGAAAGGAAACTTCCTCAGCTTGTAGACAAGTCTTTAAGTCTGAGTCCTATAACGTTTTCTATCCAATTCATGCTCTTGTTCGGCCCTTGAGGTCACAAGGAAGTCAGAAAGGTGAAGTCTGAGTCACTTTGGTCATGTCCAAGTTGATTTCCATTGTGAATGTCAGATTCCAGGGTCACTTTCAAGTCACTGAGTTAAAGAATAACTTAACAAACCAGACATTAGATACATCCTGCTCGCACTGAACATGGAGGGTTTGTAAATGTTTAGACACAGAGTCTGAAATAAAACCTGCATGTTCTGCTGGGGTTAAAAAATAATCTCTCTGACACCTCAGACCGTCTGACACTGAGCGGAGGAGGTTAACTCGTAGAGAGATAATGGAGAAGAGAGAACACTTCATCAGCTTCTAGACACATCTTTAAGTCCAAGTCGAGTCCTGCTAATTTTTCTATTCGAGACCAGCATCATCTTCTGTGACCTTCTTTATAACCAGAGAACAGAGTTGGGTGTAACGCGTTACAAAGTAACGTTGGGTGTAACGCGTTACAAAGTAACGCGTTACTGTAATAATATTACTTTTGTCGGTAACGGAGTAGTGTAACGCGTTACTTTTATAATTCAGTAATCACACTACAGTTACTAACATTGCCCCGACACGCGTTACTTCGTTACTTTTATAAAATCAGTCATAATCACACTGACAGACAAGAGGGGTTTCCGCCGCAGGTTTATATGTACGTAATCTGCGCGACTTGCACGTCCACATCTCAGCGTGCAGTGCTGCATAAACATGGCTGAGTCAGCGATAACTTTCGAGGGGTGGAAGTATGCCCATTATTTTGAGTTCGTCCGAAGAATAGACAGGAATGTGACGGTGAGGTGCAAACTGTGTCCAGGCCAGAAGCTGTTATCCACTGCTGTAAACACCACGTCAAAACTCAACAAACACCTGCAAAGAACACATGCTAAGGTGAAGCTAATAGCTAAGGACCCCCGAACCCAGAGTGAGGATGTTGTGAGTGCACCGCCGCAACAATTTGGAGGACCGGTAACCAAAGCAGAGATGGACAGGCTTGTAGCATCCTTCATAGTAGAGGTAATGTTGCCCATTTGCACAGTGGAATCACCATCGCATCGTTCAGAGATATACTGCGCAAAATACAGATAGCAGGAGACAGAGGACAGCCATTGTCAGAGCTATCTGAATCAGTCTTATGCGACAATGGAAACTGAACTAAAGAGAACATTTGAAACTTTAGCAGTCTGCGTGATCTGCCTGTAGGGAGGGGCGGGCCGGCCCTGAGAGTAAAGTAACGAGTAAAGTAACGAGTAAAGTAACGAGTTACTTTATGTAGAGAGTAACGAAGTAGTGTAATATATTACTTTTTTTTAAAGTAATATGTAATATGTAATATATTACTTTTTTTTAGTAACGACCCCATCTCTGCCAGAGAACAGTCTTGCTGATTTAGCTTTGGCTTCTTTGTGAATCTGCCCGTCTTCAAACAGCGTCACTGAGCTGCTTAAATCACTGAAGGTCCAGGTAGCACTCTCACACTCATCCTGATCATGTATCACATTTTCAAAAGGCAAAGTGACTTCATCTCCAGCTTTGACAATACGGAAGTGATCTTTCACATCTGCAGCTGTTAAAAAAACAAAGACGGAAAGAAATATGAAAACAACTGTAGTGTATATAATCAGCACGATGATCATTATACAGCAGATACAGAAGTTTGAAAATGTATCTCTGTGAGAGTTTGGTTTCCAAGAGTTCACTAAAGTCACCACGTTACAAACACAACTCATCACTCTCAGTTAAAGGAACAGTACGTAGTAAAGCACCATTAGTGATATTAAAGCTGTTTTATTTAACGTGTGTTCTCTGCATCCTCACCTGGAAAGTGGAGCAGCAGCATCAGGAATGAAGACATCATGATCCTTCTGAATTCAGACATCGTGCTTCTCTCTCGGTCTCTGGCTCTCGAGGCGTGTGGCGCAGTGGATAGAGCGTTGGTGTTCGGATCAGGGGAGCACAGGTTCAAACCCCACTGCAGTCAGCATGTCGTTGTGTCCCTGAGACACTTCACCCCAAATTGCTCCTGTGGGGATTGCCCACAGTATTGAGTATGTAAGTCGCTTTTGATAAAAGCGTCTAACAAGCAACATGTGATGTCGACTGTCAGAGTCTCTAACCTGCTGCTTCTTTAACAAGAACTCACCATCTGCTTCCTGTGTAGGAGCCATGAAACGTGTATAGTAATGTGTTTTGTTTTAATATAAGATATCTGATCACTATTGATTGGTTGGTTTGGGTCACATGGATATGCACGGTGTGTGGAAGAGAGGGTGACACAGGGCCGTTGTACTTTTTGTTGACCGCAAGATTTATGATTGCTTTGATTATTATTATTACAATGTCTATGTCTGATCACTGCGCTTTCTTCATTAAACTACATTACAATTCAACAGAGTTTTGATCTCAGCAAGTACTCTTTTTTTAGCATGTCAAACAATATCAAACCGGCCCGGCCTCAGCCTCTCAGCGACTTTGTTTGTTTCCTGCTGTCGCTATATCCTGTGATAAATGAGAAGTCACTTCCTCATCCATCTCTCCTCTGATGGCTGTGGAGTTCATGTGTGAGATTAGCTTTTAAATCTCATTAGTCTTTGGTTGTTATAAAAATAGTGAAAAACTGTAACATCAGATGTTTATGTTTGATGTATTTCTTGTCTTTGGTTATTCAGAGTGAAGGTAACTGTAGGCCTTCTTCATCAGCAACACAACAGAGGAAGTTGAGCATGTAAAGATGGCTAGTTTTAATGCATGTTAACAACATGCTGGTTCCTCTTTGTATCTCTGCAGATTTATTTTTACTTTTTCTGAGAACTGAAGAAGCGTTTCTTTGAAGAAGTGGTTAACAGCAGCAGCAGAGCTCTGCAGGTTCTATTTCGTATAAGGCCCTCTAAGGCTATCGCTTTTGGGTAATCCCACTGCACGTGTGCAGCACTGACAGACTTAATCCACGCCCACCTATGACGTGGGCCCCACCTACGGCCTCACTTCCGTATAAATAGGAAGTAGGCCCGACCATCTGCTCCCATTTTTCTTCAGCACTCCGTTGCAGAAGCACTGGCCCTCTGGCCCACAGACAGCGGAGAGAGGACGCTCTCGCTGCTGCGGCCGAGGATGATTAGCTAGTCCAGGAGTCTTACTCCGTGGACCAAAACCTTGATTTATGGGATCCGAGTGGCGGGCAGCAGTCAGGCGACTCCTTCCCCTCCATTCACGGATCACCATGGGGTTCCCCCGGCCCCATCCTCCCTCTCCTCCGGACGGGGGAGACTGGGCGGGGGCTCGGTGTCAGCCCGACATATGAGTTACGACCGGCTGTGGCTGGCTCGCTCCAGGGAGAAAGGAAGCGGCTTTACACAGACGATACAGGTAAGTACTGCCGGGGATGGGAGCACGCAAACGCGGCTCTCACTCCCCAGGTGTCGTGCACTCATTGTGTCCGTCTCCCTCTGGCCCACAGACAGCAGAGAGCGGACGCCTCCTCGCGGCTGCGGCTGAGGATGATTGGCTAGTCCAGGAGTCTTACTCTGTGGATCAAGCCCTTGATTTATTGGATCCGAGTGGCGGGCAGCAGTCAGGCAACTTCTTCCCCTCCATTCACGGATCACCATGTGGTTCCCCTGGGCCCATCCACCCTCTCCTCCGGACGGGGGAGACTGTCAGCCCGACAGCCGAGCCTATGGGTTCGGCTGCCGGGCTGACACCGGGTCACCGGGTCCCTCTATCCGCCATCTCGGCTCTGCCGTATAGGCGGTATTCTCCAGGAACTCCCGGAGATCATCGGAAAGGCAGCCGCCTAATGAGATCTCCCCGTTCCCCCGGTTCAGGAGAGCTCTCCTCCGGATGACATAAAAAAGCTGTATAAGCGGCTGCCTCATAGCCTGTCGGTTATTAGGCAGCACAGGCTTGTTTCCTATGTCACAGATATGCCTCCACACACCTCCGCTCATTCCTCAAGCGGGTTTGAGCGTGAACGCGCCTCAATGTCCAGTTTACGAGCCTTCTCTTAAACGGCGACATGATGAGAGCCGCTGTGCAATACAACGTGTGGAGGTGCATAAGCCAGCTGGGGTTAACCGGTCGGTTAACAGACAGCGGGGCTCGCCGTTTGAGCCGGCTGTAACCTGTCAGTTAGCAGGCAGCAGGGCTCGCGGCACAAGCCAGCTGTATTTAACCAGGCGGTTATTAGATAGCAGGGCTTGACGTTTAAACCTGATGCTCCTAACCTGTCGGTTAGCAGGCAGCATGGTTTTTTCCTCTGTCCCAGATGTGCCTACTACACAACGGTCGTAATGAGCCCAGGGCTGTTATTACGCACTGTGTGAATAGCACTGCACACACCTCCGCTCATTCCTCAGCAGGGTTGAGCGGGAACGCGCCTCAATGTCCAGTTTACGAGCCTTAAAACTCCTAAACAGAGACAGGGTGAGAGCCGGTGTGAGATGCAGCGTGTGGAGGCCCCCTCGCAGCTTTTTCGGTCTGGGCCCCTCTTGGGTTGCTTCACGGGCAACGGCGGCGAGGGCTCTGACGTGGCTCGTCACCATGACAACCACAGCACATTCCAGAGCATGTCGCCCGCTCTCAGAGTATTACTCAGAGTGGCGACGCGTGTGTTCGGTGGACAGATGGTTAATATTATGCAGCAAGGCCCACCGGGTAAGCCGGCTGCCCCTAACCTGTCGGTTATAGGCAGCATGGCTCGCTGCATACATCTGCTGTCTTTAAAACCTATTGGTTTTTAGGCAGCTCGGTTTTTCTCCTCTGTCCCAGACCTACCTCCTACACACGGTTGTAATGAGCCCACGAGTGCCATTATTACAGTGTGGACAGCACTGCACACACCTCCGCTCATCCCTTAGGGGTGTTGAGCGTGAACGCATCTCAAGGTCCGGTTTACGAGCTTTCTCCTAAACGTGACATAAATGAGAGTCTGTGTGAAATGCAGCGTCTGGAGGACTCTGGCGTGGCTCGTCACCATGACAACCACAGCACATCCAGAGCAGGTTCGCGCGCTGAGTGGACGGCGCGTGTGTTCGATGGACAGAGGGAAGTGATATGCAGCAAGGCTCCCCGGTTAAGCCGGCTGCCAATAGCCTATTGGTTACTTGGCAGCATGGCTCGCTGCTTAAGCCGGCTGGGTTTTTTAACTTATCAGTTAATAAAACAGCAGGGCTTACTATTCAATTCGTCTACCTTAAACCTTTCGGTTATTAGGCAGCACGGATTTTTCCTCTGTCTCAGACGTACCTCCTACCCACGGTCGTAATGAGCTCACGCCCCCCAGGTGTCATGCTCACTATGTACCCATCTCCCTCTGGCCCTCAAACAGCAGAGAGCGGACGCTTTCGCTGCTGCTGCGGTCGAGGATGATTGGGCAGTCCAGGAGGTTTACTCCGTGGACGAAGCCCTTGAGTCCTGGGTCTGAGTGGAGGGCACAAGTCGGATGACTACGCCCCCTCCATTCATGGATCAAAGGGGCCATTATTACGCCTCGTGGGGACAGCACTGCACACACCTCCGCTCATCCCTTAGTGGTGTTGAGCGTGAACGCGCGGTTTACGAGACTTCTCCTAAAAACGGCGACATAATGAGAGCCTGTGTGAAATGCAGTGTGTGGAGGGCTCTGGCGTGGTTTGCCACCAACCACAGCACATCCAGAGAATGTACACCCGGCGCTATCAGAGTATTACTCAGGGTGGCGGCGTGTGTGTCTGATGGACAGATGGATAAGAGGCGGATGGGCAGAGGGTAGTCTCTGCAGTTCGCCTCTCCCCCCCGCAGTTCTACGGGATACAGGGAACCCTGTCATCCCAGGAACAGTGTCTCGCGCTCCGTGCAGAGCGGCAGGAACTCTGTTAAAGGAAGCCTTTTTCCAGGGTTCCTCAAGGGGAAGAAAATCGGGGGTTTTTACTCCCGCTATTTTCTGGTCCCGAAGGAGACGGGGCGGGAGGAATGAGACCCATCCTCGATTTGTCAGTGTTCAACAAGGGAATGGCCTTTTCCCATGCTGACGATCAAACAGGTGCTGGAGCATCTGTCAAGCCTGGGTTTTCATTATCAAATGGAAGAAGAGCTGTCCTCTTCCCTCCCAGGTTATCATTTAACTGGGAGTGGAATTGAACTCAGCCCGCATGAGAGCGCGACTCTCACAGCAGAGAGGGGAGAAAGTGACAGCTCTCCTCCGGCGCGTCACACACCGCGGGGCGGTGACAGCCTTCGCCGTGATGCAGCTTTTAGACATGATGTCAGCTGGTCACGTGGTGATCGCCCTGGGTCTCCTTCACTTGAGGAGACTCCAGAGGTGGTTTATTCGCCTGCGCATCGACCCTGTGCGTCAGAGGAGACGCATGGTGTACATTCCTCCTTCCGTGGGTTTGGTTTTAACCTACTGGAAAACTCTCCACGTCTTGTCAGTGGGGGTTCCCCTGGGCAGAGTGACGTCACACACCGCGGTGTTCACAGACGCATCTCTCGCAGGCTGAGGAACGTGCATGTCGCAGGCAGGGGGGGGACAGTGGCCGGTTCACATGTCTCTCCATATAAACGTGCGGGAATTACTCTCCGTATGGAGAGTAATCCAGCATTTTTTCGCCCCGTTGCGGTACAATCAACATGTGTTGATTCGAACAGACAACAAAGCAGCGGCGGCCTACATAAATCGCAAGGAGGTGTACGATCAGAGCAGCTGCTTCACACACCAGAGCATCCTACACAGCCAAATGGACAGCGTTCCGTTTGACATGTAGGGAAAAGCCTGGACCCCGTTACGGTCACCCTGCCTCACGTGCTGTCGTTCCTCCAGCTGTTGCTGGACAGGAACTGGCTTATAGCACGGTCAAAACATATGCTGCTGCCATTTCATCTTGCCACGTAGGTTTGGTGTCAGCACGGTGTTTAGTCACCCTCTGACAAAACGTTTTCTACGGGGAGTACAGAGACTCAGACCTGTGTCACGCGCTTTGGCGCCTCAATGGGATTTGGCTTTAGTATTACGCGCACTGAGAAAAGCTCCATTTGAACCTTTAGATCAGGTCCCCCTAAAAGTTCTTGTCAGCCAAAGTAGCTCTGCTCTTGGCTCTGACATCAGCTAAAAGGGGTGAGTGATTTGTCTACTCTCTCTGTGGCTCCGTCATGTCTCCAGATCCAAGGAGATGGCAGCTCAGCTGTTTTGCGCCCTAGCCTGGTTTTTATGCCAAAAATTATCACAGGTCTCTTTTTTAGATCAAGAGTGATAACTTTGGATGTTTTTTTTCCTCCTCCTCACACATCAGAGGAGGAAGCCACATCTCATCTCCTCCGTCCCGTGCGCGCGCTGTCATGCTATACGGCATGCGCGGCTGTGTTGCGCAGTTCCCAGCGTCTGTTTGTGCATTACAGAGAGCGCTCAATGGGGCAGCCTCTGTCTGCACAACGCCTGTCACACTGGCTGTGTGAGGCTGTGTCACAGGCGTATGTCTCCTCTGGGGTGGATTCCCCGGAGAACATCAAGCGCACGGCACCAGAGGAATTGTATCAACCTCTACGGCGTTGCACGGAGGACCGACAGTGGAAGACATTTGCACTACTGCTTCTTGGTCTTCCCCCTGTTCTTTTATTCGTTTTTATTTGAGGGATGTCTCCCATTCCTCTCTGACACACTCAGTACCGAATGTCCTGTCAGAGTGAGTAATGTCGGGGACACAACTGTGTGCCCTCTCTCCTGCCTGTTGGCACTCAGAGAGCTGCCCTGTTCCCTCTCTTTTTTCGTTGTAACAAGTGGGACTTTGGTCTCTACTTTTTATAACGACAGGTATTCACCTTCATTCCCTCATGGAGAATATTCATTTTAAATGCTACATTTCCAGGGACTGTGATGCTCCATTACGCATAGCGCAATGGACATGGGTTATTAAATTGAGTAGTTATGTTTTTGTGCTCCTGGTAACGGACGGACCAGTGGGGCGTGGACTACATCCTGCTTCGCCCTTAACCCAATAGCGATAGCCTTAGAGGGCGAAGCCTTATACGAAATAGAACTGGGGTTACGTATTGTAACCCAGCTTCTATGAGTATAGGCGCAGCCCTCTAAGGTTCGGGCCCCACTGGCTCCGTGAATAGCTGAAGAAAAGCTGTTGGCGTGGGAGCAGATGGTCGGGCCTACTTCCTATTTATACGGAAGTAAGGCCGTAGGTGGGGCCCACGTCATAGGTGGACGTGGATTAAGTCTGTCAGTGCTGCACACGTGCAGTGGGATTACCCAATAGCGATAGCCTTAGAGGGCTGCGCCTATACTCATAGAAGCTGGGTTACAATACGTAACCCCAGTTTTACCCTCTGATGCCGACCACATAACCATCAGAAACATTAATAAACTTGTTAGCATCTTGACAGAACACTCCACCATCATTCCTGTCCCCAAAAAGACAATCATCACCTGCCCCAACGACTACCCGCCCAGTAGCACTCACCTCCATCATAATGAAGTGCTTTGAGCGGTTAGTCAAATTATTCATCACCTCCTCCCTCCCTGAATCTCTGGACCCCCTGCAGTTTGCCTACAGAGCAAACAGGTCCACAGACGACGCCATAGCCCTCACCCTCCACACTGCCCTCTCACACCTGGACCCGAAGAACAGGAACACATATGTGAGAATGCTGTTCATTGACTACAGTTCAGCATTCAACACCATTGTGCCCTCCAAGCTGGCCATCAAGCTCAGAGACCTCGGGCTCAACAGCGCCCTCTGTGACTGGATCCTGAACTTCCTGACGGGCAGACCCCAGGCAGTGCGGGTGGGAAATATCACATCCTCCACCCTGATTCTCAACACCGGTGCCCCTCAAGGCTGCGTGCTCAGCCCTCTCCTCTACTCCCTGTTCACCCACGACTGCGTGGCCACACACAGCTCCAACACCATCGTGAAGTTTGCTGATGACACGACCGTCATCGGCCAGATCACAGACGATGACGAGACGGCGTACAGAGAGGAGGTCGAAAACCTGACATCTTGGTGCCAGGAGAAACAACCTCCATCTCAACATCAGCAAAACAAAGGAGCTGATTGTGGATTACAGGAAGCAGCAGGGAGAGGGACACGCCCCCATCGCCATCAATGGGACTACGGTGGAGAGAGTCAAAAGCTTCAGGTTCCTTGGGGTCCACATCACTGAGGACCTGACATGGTCTCTTCACACCACCACCATCACCAAGAAAGCTCGACAGCGGCTCTTCTTCCTCCGCAGGTTGAGGAGGTTCAAAATGGATTCCAGGATACTCTGCAACTTCTACAGGTGCACGATAGAGAGTATCCTCACTGGCAGCATGACGGCCTGGTACGGCAGCTGCACCGACCTCGATCGTAAGGCTTTACAGAGGGTGGTGAAAACTGCACAGCACATCACCAGGACGGAGCTGCCATCCATGGAGGACCTTTACTCCCAGCGGCTCAGGAAGAAATCACTACGGATTATCAAAGACCCCCATCACCCCAGCCACAAACTGTTCTTTCTGTTGCCGTCTGGCAGACGTTACCGCAGCATCCTGGCAAGGACAAGAAGATTCGGAGACAGTTTCTTCCCGCGGGCAGTGAGACTGTTAAAAAATTGAACTGTTGAAAACAACTTCAAACATTCAACTGCTACTCAGTAGTATGTATCTAATACCTAATATATATATATCATTCCAATAACTTGTATATAGACTCATACTGCACTATTCCACATCATAACTTTATTTCATTTTTATAACTATTATTATTTTTGTATTGCTCATGCTCTTATTGTTATTATGTTATGTTATTATGTTGCATTGTTGGAGAAGCCTGTGACATAAGATTTTCAACTGCATAATTACTCTGTAGCTATGTCAGATTGACAATAAAGAACCTTGAACCTTGAGAAGGATAAAGAGTCTGACGCAGATCTGCAAAATGGGGTTCCTTATTCCATTCTTAGAGCTTCCTCTATGACGCTCTGATGCACTCTCCAGGAACGCTGAAGAGTACGTAAGTCAAATCAAACTGTATCACTTTCTCTGTTGCCTCATACCTGATCCCAGGATATCACCACAGCTCCACTAAATGTGCAACACCTTCCTTGGCTCTGACACAAACTGTATGTTGTTTACAAAGTGAGAGCCAGGGCAAAGAGAGGTGTTCAACCCAACAAAGCGTTGTGTTGTCAGTGTGTTGGAGATAGAGAGAGAAACACAACTCATTATAACATTGATTAAAAGTACTCTTTTTATTTGGATTATATATCATTAAAGCCGTAGTAAAAGAAGGAGTAACATATTCCATTAGGACTTAAGCTAATTAAAACATCCTAAGATACTGGAGGCATTTCAGCTTTAGGAAAACATATAGAGTAACAAGAGAGTATAGTAAATATATTGTATAGACTATTGATCAGATATATACAGCATGTGCAGCAGTTACAGTAGGCAGTACAGGTATATATACTGTAGGTATAAGTACACGCTATGCTAATTATAAGACATTATATTAATCATTAATTGAAAACTAGATAAAAACCATTATTAAAGTTATTAAATCGACACTAAGGTGAATGATTCCCCTAGAGAACACAATTAACAAAAACATTTGATGGATCATTTTACAATTTAGATATTTTATGAATTCAACCCAACACTTGTATGTTTGAACATGTGCAGCAGTTACAGTGAGAAGTGAAGGTATAAGGTGTGAGTACAAGTACTGCTAATATTGAGATGTTATATACAGAGACTGTAGACTATAGATCAGATATATAACTATGTATGGGAATGTGAGAGCATACTTAAAGGATGTTAAATCAGAAATGAATGAATATAATGAGCTTTGTTTCCTATCATATGGAGGTGAGTTTCTGAAGGGCCTCTCATGGGGCTCAGGTGTTCTCAGTCATCAGAAATGTTCCAATGATCTCATGGTTCTCCTGTTTTCTCCTGTAGAATATGAGGAGGTGATGTTTGACAGCATGGACTCTGAGGGGAGTTGATGTTGTTGATCAGTCACACAGAGGCAGAAGCCCCTCCATCGTTTTCATAGTTCACCTCATCTTCATCTTCATCTTCATCATTCTGCTCCTGTCAACATGGAACAGAGACATGGTGAAAACACAGAGCAGAGCTGGAAAGTAACTAAGTACATTTACTCAGGTTCTGCTCTTAAGTACATATTTTAAGGACGTAACTTCTGTCTGTGTTTTCCTGTTTTCTGTTTATTTTCCACAACATATTTCTAGACCGACTGGAAAACTGCATTGGACTTTCGGCAACAGTTCTAAAGTGGTTTGAATCCTACTTAAAGGACAGGAAAAACGTAGTTTAGGTACCTTTTTAGAGAGGTTTAGCAAAACAAACTCCACCTCTGAGGTGATTTGGGTGGAAATGCGGGTTTTACCGTTTCTCTGGAACCCATTGGTCGATTTTGGTGATTGACATCTCTTTCTGACCGTTAGATCCAATAGAATCGAAGAGGAATTTCCCCACACACACACATGGTAAAGAAAAAAGGTGCGGGCTTTGCGCATGCAGGATTGCATCAGAGTGAACCTGTCTCTCACTCTGACATCTGGAAACGGAAAAGCAGGTTTATTGCTTATGGATTATCAGAAATCATTTCAAAGGGACACAGACACATTAGATTAACCTATGGTTTAACTTCAGCAGCGTTTTTATCGTTTTAATGCCATTGAAGACCACTTTTGACCAGACAACGACACAGGTAAGCCATGTTAGCATTTTTAGCTACCTAGCGCCACATGTTTTGATGTCTGTTTTTGTTTATAAAGTTGCGAGTTCTTATCATAGAGTGATAATTTATGTACCCATCGATTCTGTGTCACCTCACGATCAGATCGATGGGTCGGATGTGCAGAAAGGATAAATAATAAGGTTTTATGAGTGAGTTTCGGTGCAATAAATCTGTTAGCATTTTTCGCTCGTTGCTAATTCAGAGGCTCAGCGTTAGCATTGTGGTTTTCTTTTTGTAAAAAAAAAAAAAAGAAAAGTTAGATGAGTTTCTTCCCGTTACATGGATATAAAACATTCATAGTTTATTAAATGTTAAGATGCCCTCAGACACTGTTTCCTGCAAGATGTTGCGGGAGGGCCGCGGTACCGGGGTCTCTTGGGCTTAACAGGTTAAGCGTGTCAAACAATATCAAACAGGCCCGGCCTCAGCCTCTCAGCGACTTTGTTTGTTTCCTGCTGTCGCTATATCCTGTGATAAATGAGAAGTCACTTCCTCATCCATCTCTCCTCTGATGGCTGTGGAGTTCATGTGTGAGATTAGCTTTTAAGTCTCTTTAGTCTTTGGTTGTTATAAAAAGAGTGAAAAACTGTAACATCTGATGTTTATGTTTGATGTATTTATTCTCTTTGGTTATTCAGAGTGAAGGTAACTGTAGGCCTTCTTCATCAGCAACACAACAGAGGAAGTTGAGAATGTAAAGATGGCTAGTTTTAATGCATGTTAACAACATGCTGGTTCCTCTTTGTATCTCTGCAGATTTATTTTTACTTTTTCCGAGAACTGAAGAAGCGTTTCTGTGAAGAAGTGGTTAACAGCAGCAGCAGAGCTCTGCAGGTGTTACCCTCTGATGCCGACCACATAACCATCAGAAACATTAATAAACTTGTTAGCCTCTTGACAGAAGGATAAAGAGTCTGACGCAGATCTGCAAAATGGGGTTCCTTATTCCATTCTTAGAGCTTCCTCTATGACGCTCTGATGCACTCTCCAAGAACGCTGAAGAGTACGTAAGTCAAATCAAACTGTATCACTTTCTTTGTTGCCTCATACCTGATCCCAGGATATCACCACAGCTCCACTAAATGTGCAACACCTTCCTTGGCTCTGACACAAACTGTATGTTGTTTACAAAGTGAGAGCCAGGGCAAAGAGAGGTGTTCAACCCAACAAAGCGTTGTGTTGTCAGTGTGTTGGAGATAGAGAGAGAAACACAACTCATTATAACATTGATTAAAAGTACTATTTTTATTTGGATTATATATCATTAAAGCCGTAGTAAAAGAAGGAGTAACATATTCCATTAGGACTTAAGCTAATTAAAACATCCTAAGATACTGGAGGCATTTCAGCTTTAGGAAAACATATAGAGTAACAAGAGAGTATAGTAAATATATTGTATAGACTATTGATCAGATATATACAGCATGTGCAGCAGTTACAGTAGGCAGTACAGGTATATATACTGTAGGTATAAGTACACGCTATGCTAATTATAAGACATTATATGAATCATTAATTGAAAACTAGATAAAAACCATTATTAAAGTTATTAAATCGACACTAGGGTGACTGAGTTCCCTAGAGAACACAATTAACAAAAACATTTGATGGATCATTTTACAATTTAAATATTTTATGAATTCAACCCAACACTTGTTTGAACATGTGCAGCAGTTACAGTGAGAAGTGAAGTTATAAGGTGTGAGTACAAGTACTGCTAATATTGAGATGTTATATACAGAGACTGTAGACTATAGATCAGATATATAACTATGTATGGGAATGTGAGAGCATACTTAAAGGATGTTAAATCAGAAATGAATGAATATAATGAGCTTTGTTTCTTATCATATGGAGGTGAGGTTCTGAAGGGCCTCTCATGGGGCTCAGGTGTTCTCAGTCATCAGAAATGTTCCAATGATCTCATGGTTCTCCTGTTTTCTCCTGTAGAATATGAGGAGGTGATGTTTGACAGCATGGACTCTGAGGGGAGTTGATGTTGTTGATCAGTCACACAGAGGCAGAAGCCCCTCCATCGTTTTCATAGTTCACCTCATCTTCATCTTCATCTTCATCATTCTGCTCCTGTCAACATGGAACAGAGACATGGTGAAAACACAGAGCAGAGCTGGAAAGTAACTAAGTACATTTACTCAGGTTCTGCTCTTAAGTACATATTTTAAGGACGTAACTTCTGTCTGTGTTTTTCCTGTTTTCTGTTTATTTTCCACAACATATTTCTAGACCGACTGGAACACTTGATTGGACTTTCAGCAACAGTTCTAAATTGGGTTGAATCCTACTTAAAGGACAGGAAACACTTAGTTCCTATAGGTAACTACACATCTGAGTGGACCAATATGACATGTGGGGTTCCTCAGGGCATTATAAAGAGCTGTTGATTCAGCTACATGGTCACTTTGAAGCATCCTTAATGAGCATTTATTACATTCTGTTGCTGTTTTTTGTTATTTTGCTTAATGAACTGTTTTGCTTTTCTGAGATCATTTAATTTGGATACATACATATTCTAAATTAATCTTGTGTTGCATCTTCTCATGCCTGTCATATATCCACTGTTACCATTGGATAGCAAATAATAAACACATTTAATTATTCAATGTTCAAACTCACCATGTTTTCTTCCGTCTGTGCTTTGCTCCCTGAAAAAAGGACACAACAAGTTGATATTAGATTTCACCTTTATTTGTATTGTTTTCATTTGACCTGTGAATGATCTCACCTTTAGCTCTTGTCCATATGTTGACTGTAACCACGGTGATGATGAGAGCCGCTAAACCCACAGACACCATGATGAGCCTCAAGCGACCTGGAGAGAGAAGTTAGAAGAGTTAAATACAGTCTCTAAAATGTGAATGAACAAAATGTCTCTTGGCTGTTTGATGCTTCCTCGTCACCTTCACACAGGGACACGTACAGAACATACAGATACAAACACAACTTATTTATAATCCACACAGTTCGTTTTTTCTGCATCCTCACCTTAAGGAATGAAATAACAACAAGCTGTACAGTTATAAAAACAAATGTAATCATCTCACATCACGACATAAAGATGTGACGCATCAGGATGAATGATTTTAAACAGCTCATCATGTTCTCACCTGAGGACTGAAGAGAAACAGCTGAGGTTCTGTGACCATCAAACACTTTACAAGTCAATCAAGTTAACCTTACCTGAGTTTAAGTTGTTTTTAGCTGCTGCTGGTGTTTTCCCCTCACCTAAACAGATGAACAAAACTTAACAAACTATTCAATTTTAAACGTCCATAAAATAAACAAATATTGAAGTATTTTTTTTACACCAGTGAGAAGTGATTTTAAACAGATCATCATGTTCTCACCTGAGGACTGAGGGCTGAAGGTCCACACGTTGGAACCATCAGTTACTTCACAAGTAAACAACTCAGACCTTGATGTGTAACTAAAGAGAGAAGTCAGAAATGTCACAGAGGCAGAGCAGAGAGACTGTGATGTCTTTATATCTCTGTGATCTTTATCCACATCTCGACCCTGAAGCAGCCACTTCACTGTGTGTGGACACCCTCCATATGTCGACACAGAGCAGTTTAGTGTCACCTCATCATTGTCCTGATGTTCAGTCACTGAAGATGGAGATATTGTGAGAGAAAAGACAAACAGAGTAACATTAACTTCATCACTGTAATCATTATTATTGTAATGATTTAGTATATTGCTCTATAGAGACAGTTTAAAACATCATGATGTAAATACTCACTGGTAACAACACGCAGATAAACCCAAGAGTCTGAACCTTGTTGTTCTCCTGATCTGAACTGGCTGCAGGTGTAACGACCAACATCCTCCTCTGTGACCTTCTTTATAACCAGAGAACATTTCTGTGTAACTCTCAGTCTGTCTGATTTAGCTTTGGCTTCTTTGTGAATCCGTCCATCTTCAAACAGCCTCACTGCTGCTGGGCTTCTTGAATGTCTGAAGCTCCACGTAGCACTCTCACACTTATCCTGATCATGTATCACATTGTCAAAAGGCAAAGTGACTTCATCTCCAGCTCTGACAGTGAGGGAGTAACCTTTCAAATCTGCAGGTGTTGGGGAAAAAAATCAGAAATAAATATAGACGTCATAAATGCTGACAGAATAATGATTTATTATATAAAAAGGTAAAGAGTTAGAGTTCTGGTTGATCTGTTTAATGAATCATTTAACGACACATTCAAACCAGAGTTAATTACAGATCCACATAACTAACTGAAGTGTTCATAGTGAGTGTGACGATCACTTTAAAGAGGATTGCTATGTGGGTTTTAGTGACCAAGAGTTCACTAAAGTCACCACGTTACAAACACAACTCATCATTCTCAGTTAAAGGAACAGTACGTAGTAAAGTACCGTTAGTGATATTAAAGCTGTTTTATTTCATGTAATTGGTAAATGGTAAATGGACTGTATTTATAAAGCGCTTCATCCAGTCTTTCACCCCCTTAAAGCGCTTTACATACAACAAGTCACCCATTCACACCCAATGCATACAGAGCAATGTGCCCCTTGCTCAATGAAGGGGTTAGAGCCATTTCCCTTTCATCATTATGGTTTGAATGTTTGTCTTATTACTAAAAGGCTTTAGAGGAAACTCTTAACTATTTATTTTTGTGAGTCACACTACGCTTTAAAAGATGTTAGTTTAAGTCTCACTTATTTGCTGTCAGGTATGACGTGCATGTCTATATGTCTATATGTCTATATATGGCATGACATTGGTTCACAGCTGAGGGTGTGATTAGACAGGAAGCGGTAGAGTCTTTTGACCGTGTTCTTTTTGTTCTTTTTTGATACGGAGAACTTTTAGTTACTTTGAAGCGAGGAAGTTTGTCTTCATGTTTGTATGTCACCTTGATCAAAGAATAAACCTGATTTGATTCAAAGCTACAACGATCTCTGCAAAGTTAGTTTGGAAGCAAAGTGAGGCGCGTCATAACCCACAACCCCGATAGAGGAAAGTGGATATTAAATGTAGAAACTGATTCAAACTCCACGACAGAAGGTATCATTCACACACCGTTCCCCATTGGGAGCGACTTGGGGTTAAGCATCTTGCCCAAGGATACATCGATTTCAATTGAAAGACGCCCTCACTAGCTTTCATTAACAGTCGTAAACAGTGTGTGTTCTCTGCATCCTCACCTGAAAAGTGGAGCAGCAGCATCAGGAATGAAGACATCATGATCCTTCTGAATTCAGACATCGTGCTTCTCTCTCGGTCTCTGGCTCTCGACTGTCAGAGTCTCTAACCTGCTGCTTCTTTATTTCTCTTCTGAGAACTGAAGGGGAAGTGTTTCTGTGAGGATGTTGTTAACCTGTGGTTTTACCCTCTGATGCTGAGCAGATAAGGTACGTGCTTAACCAACACATTCTCACTCTCAACTCGCACTATAGTGACGTTATGTCAGGATCCCTTGGCGTCACAATCAAACACAGTGGGGGCCCTTTAGCGTCGATTTTCAACTATCAGGGAGTCCCATTGACTTGCATAGAGCTCCCTGAACGTTGGTAATAGCAGACGAGTTGGGATCGCGGAGAAATGCTCAATATCAAGCAACACTTATTATTTTTTTACTTCTTTATTTTAATTGAATAATGTCTGACTTTAGTTGCCGTCAGTTAGGGGGAGAGTAGGGGCTCAGAATACTGAAATCTGTATTGTTTCATCATTTTTTCTAATTGTGTATTCTTTTCTAAACCACACACTGTTATTTACTCAACAATAAGACACAATTATCCTTGTGTTTATTTATTATCAACAGAGGAATAATTCAGGCCGATATGAGACGGATCAGTTTGAGCTGACATCCAGTCAAACTTACATTGAGACACAATCTGGATGTTTATTTTAAGATGACTGCATTTCCAGGCCCTGTGTGTCTCAACACCAAGTGCAGTATGTGGAAAAGATTTGCCACTGTTTCCATCTTTGCTGAATCTGTTCATCTTATTGAAAAATACAGCATGCACTTGTCACCCTAGAGCAGCGGTGTCAAACTAAAGGCCCGGGGGCCAAATCCGGCCCGCGACTATATTTCATGTGGCCCTGCAAGAGCTTGCAAAGAATATAATATGTTTATTATACGGTTGAATGCCGCTTTACAGAGGCACGTTGTCCATAAACTACATGTCCCACAATGCATCTCATTTTGTGACGTGCACACTGAAGAGATTTGCAATTATTTGCCCCAGACTTCTGCTTTTCAGACGTAGTTAATTATGAAGTTATTACCCTATCCGATAATAATCCAATGCAGAGGCAATGATCTAATATAATACATTATTTTATATATATGATGTATTTATATATGTATTTATATATAGTCTTAAAGTTTTGAACTGGCTTTTAATACTAGTTGAACATAACATTTTGATATTTGTATGTGTTTTTATATGTTTCTAGTTATTGTGCTTTGTATTATTGTTTTATTATTTTACTCCTATTGTGTTATTTTATATTTGTTCCCTGTGCAGCACTTTGGTCAACTGAGGTTGTTTTAAATGTGCTATATAAATAAATAAAGATTGAGATTGAAAGTTACGACCGGCCCTTTGAGTGCAACCATAATGCTGATGTGGCCCACGATGAAACTGAGTTTGACCCCCCCCGCCCTAGAGGACTCGATGCAAAGGACAAACTGGCACAAATCCACGGCTCCACGTCTTCCACCTTCTTCTGGCCATCGCATTTTTGGCGAGACGTTGGAAGTAAAACGAGGTGAATGTAAAAGGGGACATACCAGTGGCGAGCCGTGAGCTTTATACCTAGGCCCTCTGACTCCCACCCCTTCCCTCGAAAAAAAGAAAATAAAAGAGTTATTACGTCACAGCGTATACTTCAGCGGAATATCAAAACAACGGCCCAGGGTGCAAAACGCATCAATGACAGCGACCCTCTACCACACAAAACAACACCTGTGAACCCAATTTGTGTTCTTTGACATTGAAAATGATATTGCATTGTGTTTGTGACTTTCGTTGCAGTTGTATGTCTTAAGTGTAATTTGGCATGCTTTTATTTTGAAGGCGAGTTCACGCTGTTGACAGGAAGTTGTTGTTGCTATGGAAACAAGAACAGTTTCACAGCGGGCGGAACTGTCATAAAGTCCGCGATAATAAAACCCACCCATTTAGAGGGAAGATATGATTGGTCAATTGTACTGTCATTTGACATTACTCTCTCGTTCAGTTACTATAGCGGGCCCTCTGTGAATCGCAGAGAGGGCCAGGTGAGCTTCTTTCACGTAACCCACATTCAAACAGAGACTGAACAGGCAGATTCGAAGGATTTATTTCTTTGGAAATGTTATTTTATTAAATCAAGTTTTTTTTCGGTAAAACTAATGAAAAATATAATAAAAATAATATTAAAAAAATATATATTTTAAAAAAAAATATATTTTTTTAATGTTTTTAAATATTATTTTTTGGAATATCTTAGGCCCTCACAGAGGGCCTAGAGGGCCCTGACGGCTCGCCACTGGGACATACAATATATATATTAATGCTGTGTTGTTTACATTCTTATTGGCTAGTTTCTCTGAGTTATAGCTCCACATGATTTAAGGGGCGAGCAGATAAGAAGCACACACATTTGTGTAGAAAGTTTAGACACATTAAAGAGGCCCTATTGTGCTTTTGGGGGGTTTCCCTCTCCTGTAGTTATATAGGTTTGTATTCATGTGCTGGCTAAAATCTCTGTGCTTTTCGCCCCCCCCTACACTCACGCTTCTATTGGCTAGCGCTCCAACACATTGTACGTGATAGGCTAAGGGGCGGGACATCTCTAAGCGGTTGACCAATCACAACAGAGCCGGCCAGCTAACCAATCAGAGCAGACTGGGCTCTGGTTTCAGACAGAGGGTGAAAAGAGGTGCTGCAGCACAGGCAGTATGAGAAAAATAAAGAGCTTTTTGAACATTAAAGCAGGGAGTGTCTTACAAACGTCTGTGAGTAACGGGCCGTCTCCACGGCAGCGTTAAAAAATCTTGAAACGCTTCTGCCCATTCACTTTGAATGGGGTGACGTCACTTTTTTTCGCTTTCGCCGAAATGCATTGTGGGCAGGCGAGCGGAGATTCTCAGGATTTTCAAGATCCAAAGTTGAACAATGTTCAACTTTTGAAGCTGAGGAGGAAGCGTCAGCCAATCAAATCCCGTGTACGCAAATCTGACAATTCAAGCTCTAGCCAATCAAACGGCGTGTATGCTGGGAGAGACATACCGCAGGTCATTTCCTCATATTCCAAAACATGGAGGAGAAATTAGCGGTAGCGAATCAATCACCCGGTGCTTTATGACCAGACCTACTGGGATATAAACCGGAGGAGCCAGGCATGGAGGGAGGTGGCAGAGACAGTGGTATGTTTTCGCCTGTTTTGGGGAGTTTATATCCAGTTTACTTCGAGCTTTTTGGCTTCATATGTCGCGGGCGGGAGATTCATGTGATTGGTTGATCGCAAAAAAATCCCCAAGCCTCAGATAAGCCCACCTCCAAGATTTTTTTAACGCTGCCGTGGAGACGGCCCGTAAGTCTTTGTTATTGGGCCTTATGTGGATCCAAACATACAACTACACTTTTCCACTCTGACACAGAGGTGGAACAAGTCAGAGATGGAGTACTCGAGTGCCGATTTTCGGGACTCGTGACTCGACTCGGACTCGCGCACTGATTGACGCGACTCGGACTTGGACTCGTGAATTCTCACGCACGATGACTTGGACTCGGACTCGGACTCGTGAATTATCGCGTACGCTGACTTGGACTCGGACTCGTGAATTTTTCCCCCCACGATGACTCGGACTCGACTTGTACATTGACGCTCCGACTTGGACTCGGACTCGAGCAAGTTTTCTATGGAGTCTGATGTCCTCTATCCTGGCGTGTGCACCTGCGTGGCGGGTTCACGTACTGGGCCCCGCTATTCAAGTCTAAAGATGTCTAGAGACACACTCCGCATCGTGCTGTATGCTTTCACACATTCTGCTTCCACATTGGAAAAGAGCAGCGCAAAATGCTCTATGTGGAAACAATATTGAAGAGAAGGCTCCGTAACACATTACTCTAAACATCGAGTTCAGACATATAGGCTGTCTTGAACACTATCATCAGAGTAACGTGATCTAATCAATACATAAAGATTCAGCCGATAACACGAAAGCACATGGCTACTTAACATGCAGAATTACGTCATTTTGCATGCTAAGTAGCCATGTGCTTTCTGGGGCTAAATCTTTATCAGTAAACCGATTTAACCGGTAAAAGTTCCTTCAAAATAAGAGTCCCGATCTTATTACTATCAAAATAAAAGTGCAAAACGAAAACTTCAAATATAATCACTTCTCTAAAAGGTAACTCATTTTAAACATAGTTTATTTATATATAATAATAATAATATTAATATTAGTAATAAGCTTTATATTTGTATAGCACCTATTACAAGAATTGTAGCCAAACTGGCTTCACAGCAGTTCAATAGACAGATTAGTATAACATGACAGGATAAAAGCAATGTAGAGGAGCAGCTACATTTCAACACATATATCCACGAAGATTAATACATGAAGACTTGTGACTCGGACTTGACTTGGACTCTTCTTAGGTGACTCGGACTTGGACTCGGACTCGAACACAGGTAATGATGACTCGGACTCGGACTCGACTCGGACACTCCTTGGGTGACTCGGACTTGGACTCGGACTCGAACACAGGTAATGATGACTCGGACTCGACTTGGACACTCCTTGGGTGACTCGGACTTGGACTCGGACTCGACTACGACTCTCCCTTGGTGACTCGGACTTGGACTCGGACTCGAAGAGTGGTGACTCGAGAGTGACTTGGACTTGTGAATTGGTGACTTGACTACAACACTGGAACAAGTACTCAGATCTTTTTTTTAGTAAAAGTAGAATTAGTTAATTGTGAACATTTTTTATTTAAAGGTCACCGAGAGAATCAGCACTTTTGAAACAGGGCTGAAACAGAGGGGGTTATGGGTAATGCTGCAATGATCTGTTTGGTGTTTGGAGCTAAACACTTCAGAGACATGATTGTTCTGAGTTAAAGAAACAAACCAGACCAACAGTGTCTGGAATAAAACCTGCATGTTCTGCCGGGGTTAAAATATAACCTCTCTGACACCTCAGACCGTCTGACACTGAGCGGAGGAGGTTTGCTGGTAGAGAGATCATGGAGAAGAGAGAATACTTCATCAGCTTCTAGACAAGTCTTTAAGTCCGAGATGAGTCCTGCACAGTTTTCTATCTGAGTCATGTTTAGCCCTTAAGGTCACAAGGAAGTCAGAAAGGTAAAGTCTGAGTCACTTTGGTCATGCCTGAGACCATATCTGTGTCTGAGGTCAGATGCCAGGGTCAGAGTCAAGTCACCGAGTTAGAGAATAACTTAACACCTTCTTGCTGCAGAGAGTTTCACTTCTCATCCTGCAGCCATGTTCAGGATATCAACACTGTTTGAGGTTAAAGGTGCAACAGAGCACATGTCTGACTTCTAGCAGCAGCTTCACTGGGATCTAAACTTTAATCTGTTAGTAACACTTCAATGTTCAAGTTGCAGAGTTAATGTCAAAGTCACTGAGGTCACTCCTAAGTCTTTAAGTAGGTGTGTAAAAAAGTGATATAACATACATGAAGCACTTCAAAGTCCATTGCAGATTATGCAGAAATATTCCCATCATCACTTCGCACAGGTCCGATATAACTTTCCTGACATTAACAAACAGAAATTGACCCTTGAAAACACATTGCATATATATTTTGTATTATTTAACACATATAAAAAGGTGCTTGCACTTCCTCATCGCCTCAAAGTCGGCCATATTTACTGAAAAGGGGGCGTGGCTGTAGAGGGTTGCGGTCGAATACTCCAAAAAAACAGCTCCTAAATTCTAACCCTATCGTCTATTCCTTGACCTCTGAGTGAAACGTCACGGGGTTAAGGGATAGTGGATAGGAGAATTCAAAAGGATTTAGGAGAAGAGACTGCGGTGCTTTAGAGAATCCGACTGCACTTTCACTATCCGACGTGTTTATGATGCGCCAACAGAGGTCATAAATGTGCGCCTGCTGCTGTGGGGAAACTATGGAAACTACAGTTTTCTATACAGCGGACTACAACATGGATGTTTAATAAGAACGAGGGACTACTGTAAACTCATCTAGAGACTCTGCACCGTGCTCTGATGCTGTTATGCTTTATGAACGGGGACAACAGAGAAACATATTCTTCATGACCAAAGTTGGATTGAAATAAAAAAGGAAAGTGAAACTTATGCTCGTCACCCTCTCCCTCCGGTCCACATTAATACAAATGATCCCAATACGTATGATTGTATGAAAAGATCTTAAAATCAATACAAATGTATTTATTATAAACGTTAGTCCTTAACATCTATCACTGTGTATATCACCATTCAAACATCTTTTAAAAGTTGAACAAACCCCACACAGCTCAGTAAAGACTGTGAAATGTTGACTTTATTTGATCATTTCAGTAAAAACTAACGTTCATATTTCTCTTTTTGATTATAATACTGATGAACGTTCAAAACAAAGCACTTTGGCAACTTACCACATACGTTTTAAAATGCTTAACAAGCACCGTAACTTTCATGATATCATTTCTCGTTCATAATCGGTTGTTTCCGTGAACGGCCGACTGTTGTGTGACGGCAAATGCGACGGCCGCAAGGCATTGTGGGGCAGCATTTTCTCCTCTCCTTTCGGTTAGGGAGGTCCAGTGGTTCCTAAGCTAAAGGAGGTTATAAAGGAAGTTTGAAACCTCCTTTCCTTTCATTTAGAGAATTCGAACGGCACTTATCATGGCTGCCACTGAGGGACTTCCGGGTCATTTCACTCCGTTAGGAAGGTTCCTAAGCTAAACGGACTATTCGACCGCAACCCTGGAGTCCACTTTATATCATGTGGAACATTGTGATTGGTTAAAAGACATCCAATCAAATCAGTGTGTGCATTTGGGTGACTGCAATCATAGAACTAGACATAATAGATGGATATTAAAGGGTTAACTTGTGCACATATGGACAAAGTATGTATTATATTTAGGGCTGTCAAGTTAACGCGTTAATAACACGTTAACGCAAAAAAAGATTAACGCCACTAATTATTTTAACGCGATTAACGCATGTGTATTTTTTGTCCTCGGCCGCCCCGCCCCGTAGTTTCAGAGCGCATCGACTTTAAAATACAATCTACAAGCTGATGCTGACAGCCCCGCTCCTGCCGCCCGCTTGTGGCAGACCACACTTCCACGCTCACCGGCAGGCCCGGACTGGCCATCGGGAGGACCGGGAGGGTGTGTGTATGCGTGGCGCGAGCGAGGCACACCTTACGTGTTGTTGTTGTTGTTAGCATCTGGTGCTAGCTAGCTGCGCGATATAAGGAGCTGTTTCAATGAAAACAGAGGAGCGACATTTCGCCAACAACTGCGCCGAGCACTTGACTTTATGCAGGTAGCCAGACAGTGGGACATTGTACGAAAAGTCAGCACACTCAGCACGGATAGTGCGCGCAACATGATTGCAGCGTCCAGGCAGCTCCCATTCGAGCATATATGCCTTGAGCTGCACATAACTCCAACGATCCATCACAGTGTCTCCACATTCACACACACACACACACACACACACACACACACACACACACACACACACACACACACACACACACAACACCAGTAGCGTGGCGTGGGGAAAAATTTAGGGGAAGCCCATTTTTTTGGGTTGGTTGGGGGGGGGGGGTGGTCAATAACGTAACCAGATGAGTGATTACAGCGCCCGGTATCATTTTACACACATCTGTATCACACAGATGCAGGACTTGCACACGCCTGTTATCTAACCGACAGGTCCGCACGCACTCTCCAGCCGAAACTCTCGTTTTATTAATTTAAGCATTTTCTTATTAATTTATGCAGACACACCCCCCCCCCCATATGCATGCAGCCGCTCAATGCGCAGTGCAGATTCGGTAATGAATAAAAAAGAAGCATTCATTCACAAAGTAAATCAGGAGACCTTTAAAGTTGTATGTACACATCAAAGTATCAGTAGGCGTGTATGAAACACATGAATTCAAAAACAATTATGTACAGAAACATTTGCATGCGATAGTCCACCTTCTCTTCCCTTCCCTTTCTAACACACGGCAAGTGCAGCAACAGTCCTCGTCTCTGTAATTAGCTCAGTCCGTAGTCCAAAAGTAACTAAAAAATATAAACAATCTCATCTATTCAGGTGAAATCGCCAGCCGCCTCTGAAGGGAAGCCAGAAGCAGCTGGCTTCCCTTGGCATGGCCCTGACCAATCACAGGTTGGCAGGGGCATCACGTGAGCCTCATCTGATTGGTCAATCCCTCAATTATTTTCACCAAGGGAAGCCCAATCCGACTGGCCTCCTCTCGCAACAGTGAATGCAATCTACTGTTTCACCATAACATCTAGAGGGGCGCTGTTTGTTTCACTCTTTGTAAAATACTCAATGAGAGTGGAGGAGAGACGGGCCGGCAGCAACACACAGCAAAGGAGAATTATCGAAACAAAACAAAATGTTTTTATTTATTTATTTAAATTATAACTACAATCCGAAAAAACAGGGGAAGCCTGGCTTCCCTTGGCCTCCGGGAGAAAACGCCACTGCACAACACACACACACACACACACACACACACACACACACACACACACACACACACACACACACACACAGTATTATTGTATGAGAGAGGTTCCAGGTTGAATTGAGGCGAATATTTGTAATGTTCAGGTTGTTGTGTTTAATATTCATGAGAATATTTGTCATTGTTCAAATGATAATAAACAAACATATAAAGCATATTTGTCCACTCATATGTTGATAAGAGTATTAAAAACATGAAAAATATCCCTCTAAGGTACATTTAGAACAGATACAAAATGTGCGATTAATTTGCGATTAATCGCGATTAAATATTTTAATCGACTGACAGCCCTAATTATATTGTATAGTATTTGCCATTTTATATTGCACTGTACTCAGCTTTTTACATATTTTTTGTGTAAATATTGTCTTTATTTGGAATTTGTTACAATATTATTTAAGATAGTTTTTAAAATAGCTCTAATAATAGTACTATTTTTGCTCCTTTCTTATAACGTACGCTTCTTTTGCTTTCTTTGTGCACCTTTTATGCCAAAGATAGTCCTCCTTGTATGTATAAATACTTGTTTTCCTAAAGGACTTCAAAGACTAAATGTCTCAGTGTTTTGTGTCTGAAGCTGTTGGTCGGTCAGGTCAGTGAACGCACCACGGGCCTCATTTGGATGATGCCTGATCAATATTTTCATGATGCGCACTGATCGGTGTATCAGCTCTGAGCAGCTTGGCAGGCTCCTCTCATCGGGGGCTTCATTATCTCGTCTCCCCGCTGATTTGCATCGTGGACAGAAACGTATGAATCCATTTGTGCCCTCACTCTGAATCCCTGCAGCCAACTTGGAAATGATGACGCCTACTCTGATTAAGTAAAAAGAAAATACTGGCATGAAAGTAAGAGTCATTATGGAAATATATTGAGCTTACTGACTATTCATGGGATCTGCTTCCAAACGAGGAGGATGTTTCCAGCGCGGTGTCAGTGTTTTTTCACCTTAACGGGTTTGAATCAGTCAGAAATCTTTGCTTTTCGATGAATTAAATTACAGTGTGAAACATGTCATTTACAAAAATGTATATATGCTATTATTTTAATTTGTTTTAAATATGGTAGACCACATTTTAAAAAGGACATATCCTGCTCATCTTCAGGTTCATATCAGTATGTAGTGTCTCTACTTTAAAGAGTCCTCTCCTGCTGATGTTCAGGTGTATATCAGTATGTAGTGTCTCTACTTTAAAGAGTCCTCTCCTGCTGATGTTCAGGTGTATATCAGTATGTAGTGTCTCTACTTTAAAGAGTCCTCTCCTGCTGATGTTCAGGTGTATATCAGTATATAGTGTCTCTACTTTAAAGAGTCCTCTCCTGCTGATGTTTGGTGTATATCAGTATGTAGTGTCTCTACTTTAAAGAGTCCTCTCCTGCTGATGTTTGGTGTATATCAGTATGTAGTGTCTCTACTTTAAAGAGTCCTCTCCTGCTGATGTTCAGGTGTATATCAGTATGTAGTGTCTCTACTTTAAAGAGTCCTCTCCTGCTGATGTTCAGGTGTATATCAGTATGTAGTGTCTCTACTTTAAAGAGTCCTCTCCTGCTGATGTTCAGGTGTATATCAGTATGTAGTGTCTCTACTTTAAAGAGTCCTCTCCTGCTGATGTTCAGGTGTATATCAGTATGTAGTGTCTCTACTTTAAAGAGTCCTCTCCTGCTGATGTTCAGGTGTATATCAGTATGTAGTGTCTCTACTTTAAAGAGTCCTCTCCTGCTGATGTTCAGATGTATATCAGTATGTAGTGTCTCTACTTTAAAGAGTCCTCTCCTGCTGATGATCAGGTGTATATCAGTATGTAGTGTCTCTACTTTAAAGAGTCCTCTCCTGCTGATGATCAGGTGTATATCAGTATGTAGTGTCTCTACTTTAAAGAGTCCTCTCCTGCTGATGTTCAGGTTCATATCAGTATGTAGTGTGCGTCCATTCTTTAATGTCAGTCTGCTCTGATTGGTTAGCTGGCCGGCTCTGTTGTGATTGGTCAACCAGCTTAGAGATGTCCCACCCCTTAGCCTATCACGTATGTTGGAGCGCTGGCCAATGTGTGTCACTCTGTTCCTGAAGTAAACAAAAGAGTGCAGTGGAACTCCCTCTTGTGGGAAGTTTAGGATTTGAGCCTTTGCAGATAATTTGCATGGGGCCTCACTTTGGGCAGCCTAGGTTTAGAGTGAACAGTTAGAGATAATTTCTTGTAGTTTTTGGTCATTACATTTCCTTTTCCAAGTGGCCTGAGGTGAGGAGAAGGTCGTTGGGTGGAGGTTCAGCGCTGTAATAATGCAGCTTCTAACCGACCGTGAGATGTCACACAGATGGAGCTCCAGAGGAGAGAGGCTCTGTTTGTCTGTGTGTCTGTCAGCATGCATCAGTGTTCATCTCTGTGTGTGTGTGTGTGTGTGTGTGTGTGTGTGTGTGTGTGTGTGTGTGTGTGTGTGTGTGTGTGTGTGTGTGTGTGTGTGTGTGTGTGTGTGTGTGTGTGTGTGTGTGTGTGTGTGTGTGTGTGTGTGTGTGTGTGTGTGTGTGTGTGTGTGTGTGTGTGTGTGTGTGTGTACATTGCATCCATTCATTATCTGAGGCAGTGTTGCTGGGAGCAGCGCAATGTCTCATAGGACAAAGTGGCGAATGCTTCCTAATCGAGCTGCACGATATAACGTTTCAGCATCCACAAAGACTGCTGCAGGATGACATATTTTTGTAGTCAGAACCCGGCTGTTAGCATCTACCTGGTTCCTTCCACAAATAGCCAATTAGATTTTTGGATTTTGGGTTATTGAAGCAGACAAACATGTATGACACTTACACGTTTTATTCACCAGGATAATCTCCACATATGAACACCACTTTATGATTTTTGAAGTAAAAAGCTAGCGTTAGGAACAACAGCACGGTCACATGACTTCACATCACCACCGCTAAGCTAAAGGAGGCTAATGTTGGGCTATAAAGGAACTACAGCACGGTCACATGACTTCACATCACCACCGCTAAGCTAAAGGAGGCTAATGTTAGGCTATAAAGGAACTACAGCACGGTCACATGACTTCACGTCACCACCGCTAAGCTAAAGGTGGTTAATGTTGGGCTATAAAGGAACTACAGCACGGTCACATGACTTCACGTCACCACCGCTAAGCTAAAGGTGGCTAATGTTGGGCTATAAAGGAACTACAGCACGGTCACATGACTTCACGTCTCCACCGCTAAGCTAAAGGCGCGTATGTTGGGCTATAAAGGAACTTTAGAAAGGTGTAACCTTTAAAAGGGTTAAATGCAGTTTGTGGAAAACAGAACTACCTAAGAACAGTCACAGTTTTCTGTACATTAGATAAGTGTCAACGTGTTTTTATTCTGATTCTGATATAATTTGCTTCAACAGATGCTGCATAAGAAGCATAATAAGAGTCTTTGTGTGTGAATTATCCTGAAAAAGATTTTAAAAAGGTTCAAATGAGAGGAAAACACTCTCACCTCCTCACCAAAACTGACTCATAAACATTTTTTTTAATTGCTGCTTTCAATGTTTGAACTCTGCACCGCGAGCGCCCGTCGTCCTCATTATGAGGAGAGGTGAATTGTGGGTAAAATCTGCGGGTGGTTGGACAGCATGCTGTGAGTACTGATGTATCAGAAGACAAAAGAGAGGACGGACGTGATGGAGAAACAAGAGGAGAGTGTGAGGATTAGATGGTGAGGGAACAGGAGGACATTTGAGGAAACAGAAGTGAAGTGAGAGAGGGGGAGGAACGGAGATGAATGATGGAGACAGATGGAGAAGAAAGAAGAAGCAGCAGGAAGTAAAATGAGGAACATCTGTGAGGAAAGACAATGGAAAATACAAATGGAGATGGGGGAGTTAACTGAAAATGTGAGAAATGTTTTAATTGATTTATTAATCGGTCACAAAGCTTTACCTGCGTGCAATATGGTCAAGTGAAGATATTTCAGACATTTGATTCTCAACGAAAACCTGAATATATTTACTACATAAATAAAGAAAAAAATACCTCAAATAAAATAAATATTCCAACTTTTGATGTCTTAATAACAATTTATTTTTGTGACATTTTGTATTGCTTATATATCTTGATAAGGAACTACAGCACAGTCACATGACTTCACGTCACCACCGCTAAGCTAAAGGAGGCTAATGTTGGGCTATAAAGGAATTACAGCACGGTCACATGACTTCACGCCACCACCGCTAAGCTAAAGGTGGCTAATGTTGGGCTATAAAGGAATTACAGCACGGTCACATGACTTCACGTCACCACCGCTAAGCTAAAGGAGGCTAATGTTGGGCTATAAAGGAATTACAGCACGGTCACATGACTTCACGCCACCACCGCTAAGCTAAAGGCGGCTAATGTTGGGCTATAAAGGAATTACAGCACGGTCACATGACTTCACGCCACCACCGCTAAGCTAAAGGTGGCTAATGTTGGGCAACTGCCGTTTTTAAATTCACCAGTGGAGTATTTACTGATATATTTTATTTCATATAATTAAAATCTCTTCAGCTTGTGTTAACAACTGATGTTATTTCAGGCTAACAACCAAAAACACATACAAAAAAAACAGGAAGTGATAAAATGCTGACTCATTCTTGGGTCAAGGACTCATACCTGCACCACTCAACCTGATAAATGTACCATATCGGTTAGAAAGTACACTAATAACTTCAGAATTGTTGTATTTCATAATGTTTTAGTGCAGCATACTGGAGGAAATGTGCTCGCTCTGCTCTTGGTACTGTGTGCTTCTGTTAGAAATGGAACGCTGTTAAAAATGCTGCTCATGTCTGAAGCAAGCTGAGATCCAGACAGTCTGAATCCCAAACACACACACACACACACACACACACACACACACACACACACACACACACACACACACACACACACACACACACACACACACACACACGGCCTCCAACGTCTTCCGACACACACACTTTTGGAGGCGTCACCGGTTTGTGTTTTAGCTTCAATAAATCATCACAAACCCTGTAAATAAAGACTTGTTTCTGGATCAGATTTGGAGGGAACATCTCCTGCTTTATTATCAGTGAGGGAAAGGAGACGGGGCTGATGGGAAATGCGGTCCTGATTTGACGATACAATGACAGGCAACATTTCAAAGTGCTCCTGCTGTATCTGTTGATTACAGGCAGCCAAAGGGAAGCCCTCTGAGAGCTGCCACAGGCCAATGAGCATCTGCATATTTCTGCATAAATTACTTTCTCTCGCTGCTTTTTTCACATCGTTTGCTTCGAGGGAAACGGAGCTTTCTCTGTGATTCAGTCCAAAGTTAATAGGAGGGAGCGTTTTACGTGGGTGTATCGTAATTGACTAATACAACCAAACGAATGCCAGGAGTTTTCAGTTTTTCCACACTGTTTTTTGTATGATTTATTTTGCGTTGTTGTGTCTGAACTGAAGCTTTGTTGAAAAACTCAATATATGAAAAGGAATCATCAACAAGCAAGAGTGCAGTTTCAGGATCTCAAAAGTAAAAATGTATTTGGTTAGATCTGCTGTACTCTGGGTGGCATGGCTTTAAGCATCCTTAAATAAAGTAAGGCAACCTGGGAGGCAAAACTCAGGGCAAAAGAGTTGACAAAAGGCTGAGTATTTTGCCCACAGTAATGTCTGCAGGCAGAAGAGTGCTTGATCTAAGTTTTTTTAAACAACTTTTCTAGTGTAGATTTTTGCAACTGGTCAATTAGACAACAATGTTTAAATAAGGCCGTAATTTGTTAAAATATAAAAAATTAATGATATGATGGTTTTATTGGTTTTCCTCTTAATTTCCTCAAAAAAATTCCTTTCAAGAAAAGTGTTTTCTCACTAAGTCATGTGATCTAATATGAATGTATACTTTTCTAACGAATAACTTATCTTTCAAACATGATCCTAGGTTTGCACCACATTAAAATACCTTTATTTGACATGATAATATGTGTTTAAAATGAGCAGCACGTTGCAAACAATGGGACTTTATCAGTGTCAAAGGTAAATGATCACGTTGCAATATGTCACATTTCTATTTAAAGTGGACCTATCATGCTATATTTGAATAATATAGTGTAGGACCATACCTATATAAGGCATATTTATACTTTTTTTTTTTCAAAATACCAAACAGATCATGCATTTTAGCCATGCCTCATTTTGCTCAATTTGAATTTTTTTAGCTCTGTTTTAGCAAGGGTTGATTCTGTGAGAACAGCACCACCTACAGGCCTGGCATATGTACTACAGCGTCTCCAGCGCTTTCGAACGGCAATGGCCGTGGCTGTCTCCTCCTGATTGGTGGAGTTGGCCCAATAGCCGTAGCGCCACCGTCCTGACGTCAGGACAGTGTTCAAATCTGGATCAGTTTTTATCAGATCCGTTGCAGCCCCTTTTTTAGAGATTTGGGTATGGAGGAAAATAGAGAGGGTTGTGTTTTCTGACACTTGGTGAGTTCCCTGGAACACCGGGGACACATATTCATATATAAAAGACGTACAAAAGTGCATTTTGCATGATAGGTCCCCTTTAAGTAAAAGTGGGCAGTGCTTACATGCTTCTCTGCAATTGTTTTTGTGGTTTTCTTGAAGTTTGATTGTTGATTTCTATCAAAAATATCAAAGTAAGTGCACCAAATATGTCGCATTAAACTTAAATACTGATTGAACAACAGAGGAGTTCAATTAAAGCATTTTGGGACGAAACATCCTGACCTTAACCCTCAAAATGAATATTTCTATTACGCAACTGTATAGTGTTTTTTTTAGTATTCCCAAGGTTATTTCTCCTAAAGCGCCTCCAGATCCATAAAGGACATAATACTCAATGAAGTTAACTTGTAAATATGTTTCAATGGCCGTTTAATTATAGAGGAATTCTTCCAGGGGCTTTGAATAACATTTAATGACAACACAGGAAATCCTAATGAGTCGTTTTATTGTTATGATATTGTTTCTCGTTCTTTTACAGCATCTGGTTTGATTTCCTCGAGTGAAACGCAGTCTGTCTGTCTCTCCGACGTATTAAATGTTAATCAGCCTCCTGCAGACTCGCTGCTTCTTCCTTTTCTGTTTCTTAATTCAGCTCCAAATGTTCTCCTCATTCTGTATGCAGAAATCAGCCTGAAGAAAAAACCCCAGTGAAACCCTGCAGAGAGACACGCCACGCTCCATAAATACACAGTAGATATTTTTAGAGTTTAGAAAAAAAGGCTTATCCTCTGGGGACACTGTCTACACATTTGATGGTAATTTGCCAACTGTTGATTATAATATTTCTTTGATATCAGTGGGAAACTTTGCAATGATGTTTGAAGGGTTAAGAGATCACTAAAATAATTGTGATTCATCCTCTAATGTCCACAGACCATTTATCGCCAATTTGGACGATTAAAGCGGCATTATTTTATGTTTTTTTGTCGCTTGGAAGCCGAGGAACTCCAACATACACCAAATGTAATGAAGTTTTATTAGGGTGGTGCAGTGATGAAATTTTTTTCAGGCTTACAACCAAAACAAGTTCATCAAATCCATTGACATATGACTTATTCCTGGGTTTTAGCACTCATTCCTGCACCACCATTGTTATGTCATTTTAAAGGGGCCCTATTACGCTGATGTTCAGGTGTATATCAGTATGTAGTGTCTCTACTTTAAAGAGTCCTCTCCTGATGATGTTCAGGTGTATATCAGTATGTAGTGTCTCTACTTTAAAGAGTCCTCTCCTGCTGATGTTCAGGTGTATATCAGTATGTAGTGTCTCTACTTTAAAGAGTCCTCTCCTGCTGATGTTCAGGTATATATCAGTATGTAGTGTCTCTACTTTAAAGAGTCCTCTCCTGCTGATGTTCAGGTGTATATCAGTATGTAGTGTCTCTACTTTAAAGAGTCCTCTCCTGCTGATGTTCAGGTGTATATCAGTATGTAGTGTCTCTACTTTAAAGAGTCCTCTCCTGCTGATGTTCAGGTGTATATCAGTATGTAGTGTCTCTACTTTAAAGAGTCCTCTCCTGCTGATGTTCAGGTGTATATCAGTATGTTGTGTCTCTACTTTAAAGAGTCCTCTCCTGCTGATGTTCAGGAGTATATCAGTATGTAGTGTCTCTACTTTAAAGAGTCCTCTCCTGCTGACGTTCAGGTGTATATCAGTATGTAGTGTCTCTACTTTAAAGAGTCCTCTCCTGCTGACGTTCAGGTGTATATCAGTATGTAGTGTCTCTACTTTAAAGAGTCCTCTCCTGCTGATGTTCAGGTGTATATCAGTATGTAGTGTCTCTACTTTAAAGAGTCCTCTCCTGCTGATGTTCAGGTGTATATCAGTATGTAGTGTCTCTTCATGTCTCCATGCTTTAATGTTCAAAAAGCTCTTTATTTGTCTCATACTGTCTGTGCTGCAGCACCTCTTTTCACCCTCTGTCTGAAACCAGAGCCCAGTCTGCTCTGATTGGTTAGCTGGCCGGCTCTGTTGTGATTGGTCAACCTCCTTAGAGATGTCCCGCCCCTTAGCCTATCACGTACAATGTGTTGGAGCGCTAGCCAATAGGAGCGCGAGTGTTACATATTGATGTCACCGTGTTCTAGAAGTAAACAAAGGAGTCCAATGGAAGCGTGTGGGAGAGAACAACAATAACAGAGACTTTCTACCTCCTTCAGGGTTTCAACATTTCTTCTTTCTACTCCACAGAGAAGTTCTCCTCCACTTCCTGGCTCTCTGATGGCGCCTCTGATTGGCCGTTCATCACTTCAATAGCTCTCTCTCTCTTCTCTCGGAGAGGAAGTGACCTACATAGCTGCTCGCCTCGGCTGTCGTTTGCATTTCAAGAGCAGATGAATAATTTACGAACACACGACTCCAAAATCTCCTCATCCGAACATCGAACGCACCGCAACATGACAGCCCTCAATAACGTTAGATAACTGTGTGTGTGATGAAGGAGAGCTTCACACTTCACTTGAGAAACTGCAGGTGAAACTTTCTATCTGGAGGGAAAGGAGAGGAGATTAAACGGAGGTAAAAGAAGAGTAATTGAAAGAGGAAACATAAGTGTGTGTTAAACTACATTTTGCCATTGCTTGCTGGCAGTTCAACATATTACGACCTATTTTGTTTAGTTAACTACTGGAACTAGTAGTTAGAAGTCTTTTTACAACCAACTCTTGAATCTTAAGTCTTCCTTTTAGTTGCTTAATGCTCATCTATTTCAACCAGCAAACTTCTAACTGTGTCTGTTTACTTTTTGCTTCTGAAAAAGTAGCATACAGATGTTTTTTTTGCAGATTAATCTCTAAAACAACACTTAAAGTGGACCTATCATGCTATATTTGAATAATATAGTGTAGGACCATACCTATATAAGGCATATTTATACTTTTTTTTTTCAAAATACCAAACAGATCATGCATTTTAGCCATGCCTCATTTTGCTCAATTTGACAATTTCTAGCTCTGTTTTAGCAAGGGCTGATTCAGTGAGAACAGCACCACCTACAGGCCTGGCATATGTACTACAGCGTCTCCAGCGCTTTCGAACGGCAATGGCCGTGGCTGTCTCCTCCTGATTGGTGGAGTTGGCCCAATAGCCGTAGCGCCACCGTCCTGACGTCAGGACAGTGTTCAAATCTGGATCAGTTTTTATCAGATCCGTTGCAGCCCCTTTTTTAGAGATTTGGGTATGGAGAAAAATAGAGAGGTTTGTGTTTTCTGACACTTGGTGAGTTCCCTGGAACACCGGGGACACATATTCATGTATAAAAGACGCACAAAAGTGCATTTTGCATGATAGGTCCCCTTTAAGTTGTGCAAAAAAATGGACTACAACTCATTAAAAAGCTGTATAAACGATGGGAGGAGCTGCAGATTCAGATGATAATACTCATTGCAACACATGTTCATGATAATATTATAAATCATAGCTGCTTTAAAGCGAGATGGTCCTCATTCATTCAAAGGGTTAACGATAGAATTTGGATTTATTTACCATTGTTAGGAGTTAGAGTCAAACGGGGCCCTCACAATGACAGAAATACAATAACGTGTGTGTGCATTTGTGTGTGTGTGTGTGTGTGTTTCTGGAAGCCTAAAGCTCCTGGCTGCACAGGATTAGCAGTCTTGCGTTTCAAACACAGACGGATGTCGGCTTGATTCTCTCTCTCTCTCTCTCTGCAGAAGCTAATAAGCTCCGCTGCTCTCCCTCCTGCAGTGAGCTGATTACAGCATTTATACCTCACACACCCCCGTCTGCCTCCCAAAACACCCATACACTCCCCCATAAAACCCACTGCGCTGTACCTCCATATATGAATATACCCTAGCAGACACCCCAGTGCACCATCACCACACGGAGCATCTAATGAGGGCTATTTCTGCTATTTAAATCATGCATTAATATGTCTCATTTATATTTTCTTTAGATTTTTGAGTACTTTGATAGAGAAGTTAATACATGTATTGTCTGTTTTTTCTTACATTGTTGTCCAAGAAACTTAAAATGAGCCACACTGGGTGATGTGAACACACACACTGTAGTTTATTTTATCCCACACACACACACACACTACTGCCACAAATACTGACTATAACACCAAAAGTGTATTAATCCGCTGCAAAAATAGTCCCCAACAAAAGCACTGTTTCCACACACTACCACCACTAGAGGTCACCGTCTTATATAATACAAAGCTGCAGGATTGAGTCCTAAAACCCGGGAATGAGTCAGCATTTTGGCACTTCCTGTCCCCTGGTCTGAAAGTCAATGGGTTTTTTAAATGTGTTTTTGGTTGTTAGCCTGAAATAAGGTCTGTGGTTAACACAAGCTGAAGAGATTTAAATTCTACGACATAAAATACGCCAGCAACCCACCTGGTGAATAAAAAAAAGGGAGTTGCTAACAATTGTCTAAATGAGACGACTAAACGTCATCACGCCCAACATTAGCCACCTTTAGCTTAGCGGTGGTGACGTGAAGTCATGTGACCGTGCTGTAGTTCCTTTATAGCCCAACATTAACCACCTTTAGCTTAGCGGTGGTGACGTGAAGTCATGTGACCGTGCTGTAGTTCCTTTATAGCCCAACATTAGCCTCCTTTAGCTTAGCGGTGGTGGCGTGAAGTCATGTGACCGTGCTGTAGTTCCTTTATAGCCCAACATTAGCCTCCTTTAGCTTAGCGGTGGTGACGTGAAGTCATGTGACCGTGCTGTAGTTCCTTTATAGCCCAACATTAGCCTCCTTGAGCTTAGCGGTGGTGACGTGAAGTCATGTGACCGTGCTGTAGTTCCTTTATAGCCCAACATTAGCCTCCTTTAGCTTAGCGGTGGTGACGTGAAGTCATGTGACCGTGCTGTAGTTCCTTTATAGCCCAACATTAGCCTCCTTTAGCTTAGCGGTGGTGACGTGAAGTCATGTGACCGTGCTGTAGTTCCTTTATAGCCCAATATTAGCCTCCTTGAGCTTAGCGGTGGTGACGTGAAGTCATGTGACCGTGCTGTAGTTCCTTTATCGCCTTCATGTGTTAATACTAGTATTTTAAACTTCATATTCATCATGATTCGTAACAGATTATGAATGTGATTAACGCGGATTGACAGCACTTCTCTTAACATTTCTATATGTTTTTATATGTTTTCTAGCTATTGTGTTATTATATATAATATGTGTTCCCTGTACAGCACTTTGGTCAACTGAGGTTGTTTTTAGTTTGCTATATAAATAAATAAAGATTGAGATTGAGATTGAATAAAACTTGTAAACACATGTTATTGAATACACTCACTTCTTCCGCTATGTTTCTGCGTCTGGAAAGATTCACGAGGGCAAAGTGCAGCGCTTCCCGCCCATGCATTTGGAAGAACGGGGGGGTTGCTATTCGACGGCCATCTTTACGTCTTTATCTCCCTCCCAGTCGCCCCCCCGCAGGCCAGGCTCAGCCCCGCTGTAATTGACTTTCTCCCACTGAGGCTCGGGGCTGAAAAACCCATTACACACTGCTGCACACCTACACACACACTGCAGACACACACACTTCTGCACACCTACACAAACACTTCTGCACACCTACACACACACTGCAGACACACACACTTCTGCACACCTACACACACACTTCTGCACACCTACACACACACTGCAGCAGACATACAGAGGTCTGCATCCATACAGCGTGTGTGTGTACAGATCTGAATAACCAGCGTGCATCAGTGTGAGGATGACGGATTTGTGCGTGTGTGTGAAAAGGTGTGAATGCTTTCTGAAGACGATCACAGTACACATCTTTTATTGTCAGAGTGATGTGAAGAAGAGGACAAGGTCACCTTCCTTTATCACGTGTCGTAAAGTCTGGTGGAAAAGTTTTTGTCAGTAGTCATGAACTAAGGTCGGGTTAAAAAGACATTAAAAGGGAGTACATATATACGTTATTGTACATCTACATAGTTCATATCGCACAGAAGTTATATTAGTCTCCACTCCACAATGTTTTAAATGTTGTTCTAAAGTTTATAGGATAAATGCTGCAGACATACAGCGTGTGTGTGTACAGGTCTGAAGCGTGCATCAGTGTGAGGATGACGGATTCGTGCGTGTGTGTGAAAAGGTGTGAAAGCTTTCTGATCACAGTACACATCTTTTATGGTCAGAGTGATGTGAAGAGGAGGAGGAGGAGGAGGAGGAGGAAGAAGAGGACAAGGTCACCTTCCTTTATCACGGGTCGTAAAGTCTGTGGAAAAGTTTTTAGTCAGAGAGTCAATAATCTTGCACTAAGTACACTCCCTAAGATACTGAAGAGACTGTTATTTAGTATATATTGATTGTTGTGTTTTATCTAAATGTGTGCATATGTGTAAATGTGTCTGTTGATATATAGGATTTACATATTTATACATATTTGTATATTTGTATTCGGGATTGTTGGAAACGTTATTTCGATCTCTCTGTCTGTACAAACACACAGAAACATGACATTAAAGTTGACTTTTTGACTTTGATAGTCACAAACTAAGGCCGTGTTGAAAAGATATACAAAGGGAGTCAATTTACTTTATTGTTGGACATCCACATACTGTAGTATATATCGCACAGAAGTTATAATGAATGAGGACCGTCTCTTTAAAGCAACTATCATTTATAATATTATCATGAAAATGTGTTCTGAATCTGCAGCTCCTCACAGAGTTTATGCAGATCCTTTTATCAATCAATCAATCAATGTTTATTTATATAGCCCAATATCACAAATGTTACATTTGTCTCAGTGGACTTCACAGTTTGTACAGAATATCAGTATGACAATACGACACCCTCTGTCCTTAGACCCTCACATCGTACAAGGAAACACTTCCAGAGAAACCCCAGAGTTTAAAGGAACATGGGAGAAACCTCTGGGAGAGCAACAGAGGAGGGATCCCTCTCCCAGGACGGACAGACGTGCAATAGATGCCGTGTGTAAATCGAAAAGATAATACATTTACAACATAGGTAAACCGAATGTTTGGAAATGCATGTGTCTATAATAAGAAGATGAATCCACGAGGATATCCATCCAGGACTAATGATCCAGGACCACAGCAGCAGGATCAGCCACGACTCCGGATCCCGGCGTAGATAGACACCAAACAGAAATTTGGGGAAGCTGGGTTATTGGGAACATGAGAGTACACAGGTACAGACAGAGAGAAGGAAGAAGTGAGGTGTCCCCCGACAGTCTAAGCCTATAGCAGCAAAACTAGGGGCTGAATCTAATCAGACCTAACTATAAGCTTAAGGAAGGTCTTAAGCGCACTCTTAAAAACAGATAGGGGTCTGCCGCCCGAACACAAAATGGAAGCTGGTTCCACAAATGTGGAGCTTGATAAGAAAAGGCTCTGGCTCCCATTGTACTTTTAGAGACTCTAGGAACAACCTACAACCCTGCGTTCTTGGAACAAAACCATCTGTACGCTTCCTTTTCAGCAGCAAGAAGAAAACAGACACAGTTAGAGATGAGCTGGTTGAAATAGATGAGCATTAAGCAACCTAAAGGAAGATTTAAGATTCAAGATTTGGTTGTTAAAAGACTTTAAGTGTCACAGTCTGCTCCCTCACTCACCTATTTTCTGCATTAGCATTTCTCAGTTACCTTAGTCACCTGGTAGTCACACCCTGTTTCTCTCTCTCACTCTGTTAAGCTGGCTACACACCAACCCGATTTTGGGAGTCAGAGGCAGTCGGGCATTCGCGGCGCCCTACTCAGGTTGGTGTGTCCCGCACCGTCGTCTCTTTACGGCACCTTTTCACACCTCCCGACTTTCTCTGGTCAGAGGAAGTCGGCCCAAGCAATCACTCTGATTGGCTGTTCACACTACCGCTGCCTGCTGGTAAGGACAGTTATTGCCACTCGTCGACTGAAGTATTTGCGGTGTGTTCGTAGGCGGGCGGCGTAGCGGGCGGCGTAGCGGGCGGCGTAGCCGACGCAGGCGACATAGCTGGCGTAAAAGTCGGGACGCCTTCGGTTCGCGTTCTTTGGTCTCAGGTGGGTGTGTAGCGGCCATTACACCCATCAGCTCCACTAGTATATAGGCTCCCTTCACTCTCACCTCAGTGCCAGATCGTACTTCGCAGCATGCAGTTCTTTCCAGCATTACCTTCCAGATTGCTCTCCCGGTTTCAACCCTGTCTGTCCCTGACCAGCCTGCCTCGCCTGCTCCCTGACCCTGCCTGTACCCGGACTATTCTGCCTCGCCTGCTCCCTGACCCTGCCTGTACCCGGACTATTCTGCCTCGCCTGCTCCCTGACCCTGCCTGTACCCGGACTATTCTGCCTCGCCTGCTCCCTGACCCTGCCTGTACCCGGACTATTCTGCTTCGCCTGCTCCCTGACCCTGCCTGTACCTGCGTTTCCCGTCTTGCCTACTCCTGGATCCCTCGCCTGTCCCCGACCGGCCCTTTGCCTACTGTCTGCCGGTTTGTCTTACACCAGAACTTTTCTGTGGAAACAAGTTTCAATAAAGCTGGTTACCGACTTTCCCTGGTCTCCCGTGTGTTGCATTTTGGTTCTCAGCTCGTTCGTGACATTAAGGACATTGAATTTAACTGATACAAAAATGAGGCTTAGATTTTGTTTGTAGTTCCAGTCTCAACTCTGAATCCCTCTTTTACAACAGGAGATAGATGTTGTGTATACAGAATAACTATAATATACAAGGTTTATTTATAAAGCACCTTTCAACACAAGGCAATTTCAAAGTGCTTTACAATTTTTTTTAAACACTAAGAGCATTAAGAGAAAGTGCAATGGAAACCTCTGCATATTTTCTGTAAATAAAAGTCGCCGGTTCAAGTCCCCGAACAGACCTAAATATGGAGTGTGGACTGCTACTTGGAGAGGTCCCAGTTCACCTCCTGCCCTGCCGTGGTGCTCTTGAGCAAGGCACCGGACACCCCCCTTCCCCCCTCACTCCCATTGCTCCCCGGGCGCTGTACAATAGCTGCCCACTGCTCCTAGTACTAGACTCCTGGTGCTAGGATGGGTTAAAAGCAGAGGACACATTTCACTGTGTGCTGTGTGCTCTGCATGTGAGACCATTACAGAGGGGTTCATCCCTCCCATTCTTCTATTACTAAACAACACATTTATTTTTGGTAAATTGTTCTTAGTTTTATAATACATATTTTATTGTCTTTCTAAGGCTTTCTTTATTCTTTGTTTGCTTTTATCCTCTTTTTACTTTACTGTTTTATATCTCACACAATTTTGTTTTTATTTCACATCTTCTTGACACATTTGAACAACTTAATTGCTTAGTGTAGTTTCCACTTTTACCACTATGTGTCGCCAACATGGAAAATGTTCAAACCCTACATTCATTGGCTTTTTAAAAGAGTTTGCATTTTCTGCAAAAGTATAATCAGACAACATCTTTCTGCTATAATAAAAAATGAAAACACATGTAATTAACTTGTTTAAGCTTAAAACACTGAACATTGAACTTCAACACTTTTTTATACAAAATTAAAAAAGAAGATGGAAATATCACTTTTCTGCTAAAATAATGTGGATAAGAACATGTTAACATTTAGGCTCTAATGAAATGTAAATAACATGGAGATTACACTTTGCGCTACATTTGAAATTAAAATGAACATAGAAATCACACTTTTCTGCTTTAATAAATCAGAAATAAGAAATCCTATATATGTCTTGGAAAACACAGCAAGAAATACACAAACATGAAAATTAAACGTTTCTCCAAAGATAAAATATAAATAACAAAGAAATAATATATTTTTGCTTTAACAAAGACGAAAAGAAAGACAAGTTTCCTGAAAGATTCTGAAGAAATATCCCTAATTTCACATCTTATACTTAGGTCTTTAGCAGAGGTGGAAGAAGTACTCTGATCTGTACTTGAGTAAAAGTAGAAGTACTCAGATCTTGTCCTTGAGTAAAAGTATAAGTACTCAGATCTTGTTCTTGAGTAAAAGTAGAAGTACTCAGATCTTGTACTTGAGTAAAAGTAGAAGTACTCTGATCTTGTACTTGAGTAAAAGTATAAGTACTCAGATCTTGTACTTGAGTAAAAGTAGAAGTACTCAGATCTTGTACTTGAGTAAAAGTAGAAGTACTCAGATCTTGTCCTTGAGTAAAAGTATAAGTACTCAGATCTTGTTCTTGAGTAAAAGTAGAAGTACTCAGATCTTGTACTTGAGTAAAAGTAGAAGTACTCTGATCTTGTACTTGAGTAAAAGTATAAGT
>NW_022987552.1:1765321-1777821 GCF_902827165.1 Trematomus bernacchii
ATCATTAATTAGACCGAGCCGATTGTGTTCAGGTTCATGAAGTTATCTGTATTTTCAGGTGAGCAAAAGTGAGGAAAAGACGTGTAAAAGTAGTAACACAGATGATTAATGAACGTTTACAAACTCGTGGTAATGCAGATATGAGATCATTTTCACATTTTTCCCGAAGTTAAATGATGAGTTTGTTGGATGAAACGGTGCCTTGGTGCTCTGTTTGCTAATATGGAATAATGCCTGCAGTGTAACCACCTGTAGCTGAGTTGGATCTTCGAGCTGAATATCATCAGTTCTTGTGTTTTGAGGTTTATTTGCAGACCTTTTGATGTTTTATGTTTCATGCATCATTCATTAGACCAAGCTGACGTGCTGTGTTTCTGTGTTTTCACGGGAGCAACATTGGTAAAGAGTGTAATTGTTATAGGAGGCGTGTGGCGCAGTGGATAGAGCGTTTGTGTTCGGATCAAGGGAGTACAGGTTCAAACCCCACTGCAGTCAGCATGTCGTTGTGTCCCTGAGACACTTCACCCCAAAGTGCTCCTGTGGGGATTGTCCACAGTATTGAGTGAGTAAGTCACTTTGGATAAAAGCGTCTAACAAGTGAAATGTGATGTTATAAATGAGTGGCAATGCAGGTATGGGAGTTATAACGCATTGTTATTTGAGTTTTTACGGTTTAATTAAAGTGTGTTGTTGCTGGCGAATACGGACTAAAATCTGTTACCACTCGTAGCCTGCTAAATAATAAGTCGTGTGCTTATGCTGAATATCGTCAGTCTGTGTGTTTTCAGGTTTAATTGAGAGAAGACTCTTTGACATGTTGTGCAAGTTTAAGATGATATACATGAACAGAGCAGAGACGCAGATGCATAATGAACGTGTAAGTGTTACAAAATAGTGGTAATGCAGATATGAAAGTTATATCGCATTTAAATCGTGTTTTTACAAGTTAAATGAAGAGTGTGTCGCGTGAAGTGAAACACCTGTTTGCTAATGCCTGCAGTGTAACCACCTGTAGCTAAGTTTGGTATATCATCAGTCAACATGGTCGGTGGTTTGATTGCAAGCAAAGCGATCACGCATCAGTCATGCCGACACTATGCAGCTTTGTTGCAATGATGAGTTGCAGATAAGAGAGTTCAATCACATCTGAGTTTGACCCTTTAAATGATTGTACTTTGTGACACAATGCGTAATGTATGAGACAATATGGACTACTGTCAGTAGTGTAACCATCTGTAGCTAAATAATAATAAGTTGTGTATTTGTGCACAATATCGTCAGTCATTAGCCGGGTTTATTGCACAAAGACGTTGGTTATTTGAGGTGTCATCAGTCCGTGTGTTTTGCGGTTTAATTGCAGACTTTTTGACGTTTTATGTTTCGTACATCAGTCATTAGACCTAGCCGATAGTACGCAGCTACTTTGAAGTGATGTGCTCTATATTTTGTATTTTCACGTGAGCAAAAGCCGTAAAAATATGTTTTTAAAGTAGCGACACAGGACGTGTAAATGTTTCAAATTAGCGGCAATGCAGATATGAAAATAATATCGCATTTCTAATCGTTGTTTTACCCGTTAAATGAATAGTGTGTCATCTGTTTGCTGATATGGACTAACATCAGGAGGATCTGTATGCAAGTTTAAGAAAGTACATGAATGTTTTTTTACAGATGCATCAATTAGACCGTTGTAAAAATATACAGGCGTGTGGCGCAGTGGGCTAGTGCGTTGGTGTTCGGATCAGGGGGAGCACAGGTTCAAACCCCTCTGCAGTCAGCATGTCGTTGTGTCCCTGAGACACTTCACCCCAAATTGCTCCTGTGTGGATTGCCCACAGTATTGAGTATGTAAGTCGCTTTGGATAAAAGCGTCTAACATGTAATGTGATGTAATGTAATATAAAGGCAGTGACACAGATGTAACGTGTAAGTGTAATAAACTTGCGGAAATGGGAGTTATATCAAATTGTTAATCCTAGTTTTACCGGTTAAATGGCGAGTGTGTCATATCAAACAGTACGTCCCCTGTTTGCTAAAAAGGACTAACACCAGTAACACCACCTGTAGCTTGCTTATTAATAAATGAATGGATTACAAAGTCAAATGAAGCAGTACATTGAAAAACCAAAGAACAGTTAAAGTACTTAAGCCAGCGCTTGAGCAAATCTACTTAGTTAATGGCCACCGATGCAAACCAGTGACATGTTTGAAACTATTTGCATGTCACAAGCTGTCACGCACCTATTTGCATCGTGCTTCATTTGCAACATTTTGCATGAGAATTTGTGAAATGTGATGCTTCATTTTGCAATCTAATGTCTTTTTAGTCGGGAAATTACAAGAAAATATAACACTGTCAGATAAATTCAACTTTAACATTGTTTATTTGTACTTTCTGTCTTGTTTTTGGCAAATGATTTACACCCCGGGAGGGAGGAAGAGAAAAGACGTGATTAAAGAGAAGCTGGTTGATAAACACGATTTCATCTGAATGTGACGAGCACTGAATATAGAATCTGAGGAAGAAAACGTTGCTGATAACATAACGAAAAGCCCCTGAAACCTTATTTGAACTACTTGTGTGTGTGTGTGTGTGTGTGTGTGTGTGTGTGTGTGTGTGTGTGTGTGTGTGTGTGTGTTGTGTGTGTCTGTCTTTGGGTTATTTAATCTGAGCTGCTGCCAACACACCCATCAATCTGATTAACTAACACACACACACACACACACACACACACACACACACACACACACACACACGCACACACACACACACACACACACACACACACACAAAGCATCATCCACTTTCTATTCTGGAGCATCGAATGACTCATAGTATCAAAACCACACACACACACACACACACACTTTCTAATGACTCATCGTGGGTAGATCCTGTTCTTCGTGAAGTGTGTGCGTAAAGAATCCTGCATGTGAATGGCAGAGTGGTTTGAGAGCAAATGACAAACATTACATTTTTATCCGACACGTGACATTTAACCTTCACACGCTGAGGTTTCCTGAAACATATCGGAAAGGGTTTCCAGTTAAAATATGTCTGAATACAGTTAGATAACTTTAAATCAAATATATTTTTTTCCCAGGTTTTTAAGTCTTGAAAAGTGACAACATATCTGCCCGAATCCCCTCCTGTTAGTCTGGATGTTTTTCTGTTAACACACACTAATCTCAGGAGTAACGATCTTTGTTTCTTTTACGACTCGCTTCGTCTGCTTGTTACAGATCCTTAAAGCTTCACTCACTGATCACATCCACATCTCCACCTGTCAATCACATAGTCAGGGGGCGGGGACTTGTGTAAATGCGTCTTGTGGTGTTCCATTTCCTGTAGTGTGTTATATAGGTTTTAGTGCATGTAAATGGTCTGCAAAGACTCAAATCCCTGTGTTTCCTCCAGAGGGGGTTTCACTTATGTCCATCGCTCCCTTTTTGGATTCAGTAAAGTATAAAAAATGTGATACTCCTTACAAGCCGCATAATTAAAGTGATTGTAATTATCATTCAGTATTTGAATATATATGCAATAAGGGGTTTGTAATTTCTGCACACATTAACGTATTAATTAAAGAAATCATAGTTTTTTATTAATAATAATAATAGATTACATTTTGATAGCGCCTTTCAAGGGACCCAAGGCCGCTTTACATGCTGTGAACAAACAAACAAACAAACAAACAAACATTATTGGAGAATACACCTGTCTTCTGGTCTCCGTTTCGAGATGACTGCATCATCATAAACGGGTTTAATGACAGATTAACTTTACTTTCTGAGACCTTCAACTAGTATTTTCACAGTAGTCTGACCAATAGGAACAGCTGTGTGCAGAAACTCACAGTAGATGAAGCGACAGATCCTCCGACAGAAGATGGTCCGAGTGCTGAAGAGGACTTCATCTCCTCTGAAGTGCTGACTTGACACCAGATCCAGACCTTTTTCACAATTTCTACTTTCCCAAATTGACAGAGCTGAGAGGGCAAGCATGCAGTGCACCAGGGTTCATTTGGGCAAGGAAACCTTGAAGGGGTCTTTTTTTAAACATCATGTGTGGAGTGGGCTCATGTTTCCATCAGTTTATGGGAAATGGAAGTGCAGGAATCTCCCAAAAAGTCACTAAAAACATCAGAAGTATAAGCGCACATTGCTCAAACATGTCAGTGAAAGCCACATAATGTGAGCTTTGGTGTTTTTGCAATTTATCACCCTTAAAGTTTGAGAATGCATTCACTTACAAACCACTATCGTTAACTACATTTAATTTAGCTGACACTTTTATCCAAAGCGACTTACATTAAGCGAGAGCTAACGGCTAACTAGCTAATGCCTCACTAGCTAACGGCTAACTAGCTAATGGCTAACTAAGCAAGGCAAGGCAAGGCAAGTTTATTAATTTAGCACTTTTCAACACAAGGAAATTCAAAGTGCTTTACAACAATGAAAGACATTTACAGCATTAAGAAATAGTGCAGAGGAAACATAGCTAACGGCTAACTAGCTATTGGGGACTTAGCAGTAGTTAGCGGTTAGCGTTACTTAAGCAAAGTTGTAAAGCTCTCTGTTCCGAAACTTAAAGCAGAGCAGGCGGAGGACATCAAGGGAAAAGCAGAACAAGTTTTCTTCATAAAATATGATCAACTTTCATCAAAATCAGCAAAGCCTTACGCACTTGTGTACGATTACTACACCATTTGTTTTGACATATTTTCGTTTTACTCATACTCTGTTGTTTGCTTCGGCAATGACTTCCTGTTTTCTGAATCTGTCCTGGTTTAAAAAAAGGTTGAAAAATAAATGAATACATTTTTACAGGAATTTGAACGACCCAATCAAGTAACGTAATGCAAAAAGAGACTTATAGAATCATAGAGACATCATTCTCGATATTACAAGTCAGTGAAGCATTGAAATTATTTTAAAGCTGCTTTTTAAGGAACATTTGTAACATAATGTGGTTTTTAAATTGTAGTAACCCAAAAGAGAAATGCCAAAACAAAACAAAGCATAATTCATTTTTTCGTATCCTGTTTTCCAGATGAAACAGACATGATATTAATACATACAAAAAGAGAAAGAGAGAATGACTCTTATGGACTTGGTTATAAAACAAGTGTTTTTTGCTAATTGCAGAATCCCCATCAGCCTCCATTGCTGTGTAGCATGCAGTGTTGGGATGTCTGATTCTGCAGATCACAGTCAGCTGCTGCTGCTCTGTGATTGGTCAGAGGTTAATTGACGCGGCTAATCACACGATCGGTCCAGTCTCCATGGAAACCAGGAGTGGGGCTGATGTACAGGGGGGGCTTCACACCAGACTGCTGCTTTCTGTGTGTGTGTGTGTGTGTGTGTGTGTGTGTTAGTGTGTGTTAGTGTGTATTACACCACCAACTGTACACACTGTACTGCAGAGCCGTCTGTACATCAGTCAGTTTAAAATGCATCTGAATGCAGCAGAGTAACGTCATCAGCTAATATTATGAAGGTTTGGTAACAAATGTGGCGCCAATTTATGAATTAGTTGTGTAAATAATTCACTTATTGACGTTTTTTGACCTGCACTTGGATCTGAAATTGAGTCAATTAAGTTATTAGGTGATTGTTAGAGAGTGCAGTCGAGTTTAATTACTTAATGAGTTTTCTCGTCTTAAAAAATATGGTCTATTATTTTAATACTTTATTTATATTATTATATATCATTAAGTAGTGGAATTAAAGCACACTATTAACCTCTCAATAGTATTAGGGTAAAAGTACGACGGAGCAACACATGGATATACTCAAGTAAAGTACAAGTCCCTCAAATTGTACTTAAATAAAGTACTTGAGTAAATGTACTTAGTTACTTTACACTACTGCCTGCTGATTATGTCGTCTGGATTTTCATCCAATTTATTCGTAGGCTTTATCCTCTGTAGACCTCAAATGTCTTATTTAGGTTAGTTTTTAAAGTTTGGACCAAAGTACAGAACCAACCACCCAATCATTAGCCTCCCTGGAGAAATGACACCACTGTGGCTAACAATTTGAGATGTTATGCGTCACTCGTGTACGCAGTTTATGACCAGAATAACACAAACTCTCCCTTGATGTGCAGACAGACAGAAGCACTGCCTCCCCCATTTTCTCCCCCCCTTTTCTCCCCCTTCTCTCTCTCTGTTCAGTTGTGTTGTTTGGTTTGTGCACTGCAGCGTCACATCACACACCAGGTGTTTCTGTTTGTAGGGTTTGATAAAAGTGCTCTGCTGTAATGAAACACAGAGCTGCTGTCGGGCTTTGCTGCAAACACACACTTCACCTGGCTGCTGTGTGTGTGTGTGTGTGTGTGTGTGTGTGTGTGTATGTGTGTGTGTGTGTGTGTGTGTGTGTGTGTGTGTGTGTGTGTGTGTGTGTGTGTGTGTGTGTGTGTGTGTGTGTGTGTGTGTGTCTGTGTGTGTGTGTGTGTGTGTGTGTGTGTGTGTGTGTGTGTGTGTGTGTGTGTGTGTGTGTGTGTGTGTGTGTGTGTGGGTGTGTGTGTGTGTGTGTGTGTGTGTGTGTGTGTGTGTGTGTGTGTGTGTGTGTGGTGTGTGTGTGTGTGTGTGTGTGCTTTGTCTGGGCTCACAAACATTTGCCTGTGATTGTTTGGCTGCAGGTGAGGCAGACTGAAACTGGAACATTTTTAAGGGAGTTGGGACTAACAAATATTTTGTGTGTGCAATTGAGTCCTCAGGTTTTGGGTAATTTTATTTTTTATCTGATCTGATACTTGGCTGGGAATTGCTTTACACACTAACCTGTGTTGTGGGTGGAATAAAACAAGCCGCATTTCACTTGTTAACCTGTGCAATAACACTTTAGTTTCTGCTTTTAACAGCTTTAGCCAAGGACCGTGTCCAATAGATCCCGTCGACCCACCCACATATCGACGTTTTGTCATATAAAACCTTTCTACATAATTAAGGGAACTTTTTATAGACAAATATATATGTTGTAACTTCTCCAAAAGCAGGATCCTCCACTCTCTGCACCATTAATCCATTTTCATTTTGAACTCATCCCAAAATTCACTGAGCTGCTCAAGTGTTTTATGGAAACAGAAACAAATAATTTTTTTAAAGTTTTATTTTATTTCATGAGTTAAAGGGGCGCTTTTATGCTTTTTGTGGTTTTCCCTTTCCCTGTAGTATATAATACTTGTGCTCCTATTGGCTAGCGCTCCAACACATTGTACGTGATAGGCTAAGGGGCGGGACATCTCTAAGCGGTTGACCAACAGAGCCGGCCAGCTAACCAATCAGAGCAGACTGGGCTCTGGTTTCAGACAGAGGGTGATCAAAAAGCCAAAAATACAAATAAGGAACATGAACATTTGCATAATATGTCCTCTTTAAAGTCACATATATATTAAATTGTATGGTATATGTGAAGTGTTGTGCTGGCTTTGACCTACAGGGGGCGATGCAGCCACCAGGGTGTGTTCACAAAAAAGTCACATAGGTACAGAGTGTTCTCTATATGGCAAAGTGAGTGAAGCTCTGTGCTGTTATGTGTGGTTGACTAAAGTGTGTGTGTGTGTGTGTGTGTGTGTGTGTGTGTGTGTGTGTGTGTGTGTGTGTGTGTGTGTGTGTGTGTGTGTGTGTGTGTGTGTGTGTGTGTCAGTATAGGGTAGCTCTGCATCATATTGTACCAGACAGGCAGAGTGTTGGACTGAATACTAAACAGCAAAAAGCTCCTCTTCACACAGCGCCAACCCAGCCATATAGGACAGACAAACACACAACTGAACACACACAAACACACACACACACACACACAGACACACACACACACACACACACACACACACACACACACACACACACACACACACACACACACACACACACACACACACACACACACACACACACACACATACACACACGCACACTTGTGTATTTCTTTGCTTCAATTATTCACGTTTTCTTGCATAACACAACAATAAATTAAAGAACTTCTTTAGGAGGAGCATGATAGTAGTGAATAGTAATATTGTACATTATGATACAGAGATGTGTACACCCACACACATGTGGATGTATTTTTACATGAGACACCAAAACAAAAAAACACTAATTTTGCTCAAATGTCCTGATAATCCGAATTGTCCTCAACTCGGTCCTCACAAAGGCAGTAGTACGAGAACAGAGAACACACACACATGTGCAGAGGCAGAACAAGGACACCGCCTATAGACACACAGTTGTGAGGACACACATACACACGAATGCAAGTACGTCTTCTTCTTCACACACACACACACCCACACATCCACACACACACACACACACACACACACACACACACACACACACACACACACACACACACACACACACACACACACACACACACACGTACATACATACATGCACGCACACACAAACAAACAAACGAGGACACAGCCTATAGACACACACTTGTGAGGACACACATGCACACGAATGTCAGTACGTCTTTCACACACACACACACCCACACCCACACACACACACACACACACACACACACACACACACACACACACACACATACACACACACACACACACACACACACGTACATACATGCACGCACACACTGCAGAACACACACATCCATTAAGTGTGCAGCCCACTCAGTCGTATAGTTTTTTTTGCGGCGAGTGAGTGAGGGAGGGGAGTGTGTGTGTGTGTGTGTGTGTGTGTGTGTGTATGTGTGTGTGTTTGATGTAAGTTGCGTTGGAGCTCGGTGGAGTTGGAGTGGTGGCCTCAGATGCACTCGGCCTCGCTGCGCCGTGGCAACATAATGGGTGTCGGCAGAGGGTTCAGGCGAGGCTGTCCACAATTTACATTTATATTAACGCTGAAAAAGCCCCCCGAGCTTTACTGCAGCCGAGGAGACGCTGTGTTTCACGTCTTCATCATCATCATCATCATCATCATCATCATCATCACCCTGTTGTTTCTCTGTTGTCTCTTTCATGTTGCTGTTTGCGCTCCCAGCAGGATCTCATGAGATTTAGGTCCTATTTGGAATTTAAGAAAGAGAATATGCAGCAGTTTTATTTGGATTGTATTTGTAACATTTCAATTAATTGCTAAATTAAGACTCAACTATTGATGGAGTGAAGGCAATGGGATCATTTTAGAGTCATCTACATCTCATATAAACTGGTTAAGGTGTAAAGTGGAGTATTTTCTTTACTATAAGGAAAATGCATACGAATATAGGGGTCTGCCTTTATAATTTAACAACACTAACAATGCTTAAAGGTGGGGTAGGTAAGTTTGAGAAACCAGCTCGAGATACACTTTTTGTTATATTCCATGGAATGCTCTTAACATCCCGATAGCAATGAATATCTGAAGTGCTTTGACAAAAAATCCATAAAAATAGTTCATCTGTGGAAGCTGTGGTACTGTAAAAAGCACGACCAGTCATCTGAGCCGGCCCGGCTAAAATAACTGGATGGCCTACCTGCCTGTCAGCCTTCCATCTGTGCACAAACTTATCTCGTGCCCTCATTGGTCATGTGCGCGTTCGTGTGCGTTGGAGGAGGGGCTCTATAAGGAAGTGGCAGATTTTCTCCGGTTGTGTATTTTCAAATTCTAGCGATCTCGAGCCGGTTTCTCCAACTTACCTACCCCACCTTTAAGTGTTAATTATGTAGCATTTGAGCATTAAAAGGTCTTTAAACTACACCTATGTTATATATTTTGTTGATTTGTGTTCTTACATTGGCCCAAACTTTTCCAACATTTTCAAACCCAGAGTAAATGTGTAGTTTTAATCAAAATGTTTGATTTGTGTGTGTAATTGCCTGGTGCCTGTCTGCCAGTATCGCTCAAATGGAACTTATTATTGATGGATTTAAGTCATTGGACAAATGGATTTGAAGTTATTTGATGTCCAAAGTCAATCCTTTCACTTTGCAACTCTTTTAATACTATTGTTAATATTGAAGATTGTATTTTCTTGTTGGAGTGAAATGAAATTCATTCAACAAAATAAGATGTTATGATAAGTTATTGTTCTTTTGTCTTACTGTAATTTGTTTCCAGTTGGAGAAACGTCACTAAAAACCTAATTTCTGATAATTTGGATGTGGTTTTACCGTCATAGGTTGCAAATCTTCACGTCCTCATCGTATTAGTAAGATGTTTCGCCCTCTTGAAGCAACCCATCCTTTCACTAAGACACATTCTGTAAAAAACACTTATTTTATCAATTTATTTGGGATGTGTTAAGGGTCATTTGCTTTCTATGCTGGTCAGGGTCACTCAAAATGTTTTGTAGCAGCGAGTCCATAAAACCTCTCCAAAGAAACACCTAATTGACTGAGTGAATAAACGGCTATGCTGAAGGTTACTAAAATCTGTGAAACCTGAATGAATAAAATGTCACGTTTTTAAAATATCGGTGGAAACGTGTTTTGATATTTGAGTCTTTCAATTGTTGAAATGTCATAAAGATATCATAATTTTACATTTCATAGAGACTTAAAGGTGGGGTATGTAATTTATTTCAGATACACTTTTTGTTATATTCCATGGAATGCTCTTAACATCCCGATAGCAATGAATATATTAAATGCTTTGACAATAAATACATACAAAAAATATCATCTGTGGAAGCCGTAGTACTGTAAAAAGCACGACCAATCATCTGAGCCGGCCCGGCTAAAATAACTGGATGGCCTACCTGCCTGTCAGCCTTCCATCTGTGCACAAACTTATCTCGTGCCCTCATTGGTCATGTGCACGTTCCTGTGTGTTGGAGGAGGGGCTCTGTAAGGAAGTCTGAAGGAAGGGGCAGATTTTTGTACTTTCAAATTCTAGCGCACTCGAGCTGGTTTCTCCAAAATTACATACCCCACCTTTAAGTGTTCAAAACAGCCCACAGTTCTTGCAACGTAACTCTGAAAACATTTCTGTGTTTTATTTTGCAGATCATGAGTCTGGAAGACGGCTTCTGAAATTCAGTTTGCTATAAAAACTCTTTAGCTAAAGAACCAGTGCCACACCGAGCTCTGACCAGGTAAAGTACACTCACAACCAGCTGAGCTAGAGTCTTCTATTTCTTGGCAGTAATTTAACTCAATTATGTGATACAAAGAAAAACCCCAACTTGATTTGTATCGACTTGTGTTTTCTCTTCAGATGGAGGTGAATGCGGTTAAAAAACGCCATCGCACACGATCCAAAGGAGTCAGAGGTATAACCATGTTTGTCTGATTTATTTTCAAAGCTTCGTTCTCATTTCTTAATCAATGCACATGGATGAAAGCGGCCTGGCTAGCTAGTAGCAGCTAATATGTTAGCAGCTACTCAACCAGCTATTTTCCTCATGTTAACTTTACTCATATTGGCTAAATGCTTTTTCCTTTCCAAATAACATTTAGTACTTAGCCACAAATTCTCAAAAGGATTGTGTTGCTTTTTTGGCTACTATCCTGCACAAATAAGAAGTATACGTGTAAACCTAAGTTTATGGTTGAAATGTGCTGTTCTAAATTAGGGAATTTGCAAGAAATGTGTATAAAGTTGGCTCCATTCTCTGCAAATGAGCCTGTTTTTGCTGAAATATCAGTTGTACAATATATATTGTGAACCCAAGCAAAAAGTGTATGAAGCTAGCTTTTACACCAGCCTATAGTTAACCTGTTGTTTCTAAGAGTGATAAGAACAACCTATTCTTTGTTCATTTGGTAGCTTTAAAAGTAATATTGATACGTTCTTAACTGTTCTTGAAAACATTGGATATACAAAATACTTTTGATAGATCCTCTTAATCGGAAATGTGTGTAAAAAAGTAGTTTTTTGTATTAGTTCCACTTCCTAATCGTATGCTATAGCCTATGAGCCTAAACATAATAATATCTTAGTGTAATGCCCACATATAGTAGATGTGTTAATAAGTATTGGTTGGCTGCCGATTGTTGAAGTTAAAACATGAATCTTTGTTGTTCTGTCTCCATCTGAAGCCGCCGTGGAGGCAGTGACACAGGAGTTATTCAGGTAGGTAAACTTCCACTGACACTCATTCATCATTTTATTTTGGTGTCATTATTATTATACTTTCCTGGCCTGATTGTGGCGCATTGTGCCTTGTCACAGATTCTTTTTGTGGCATTCATCTTTGTTTGGTGAGCCTAAAACAAGAAGCGTTGCGATGTTAATCCATCTCAAGGGCATGGGGATTTATCATTAACCTTCATACAAATATCTACACATGTGTATCAATGCACTTCTTGCAGGCAAACAAGTTACAGTCGTGCAATGCTTTTTGTGCAAAACATCTGTTCCCTGATTTTTGCCTTAAAGGTAGTAGCTCTTCCAAGTCAATTGAAGTAATCCTGTCAAAAAATCGACACACAATAGGAATACAACGCTGTTCTAGGATACTTAGGATGGATGAAGTCTCTGAAACCTCACTTATTGGTTCGTGAACAACCATTTTAAAGCCTTGAGTTTGGAGTTTTTCCT
>NW_022987552.1:1782821-1812821 GCF_902827165.1 Trematomus bernacchii
CCTTTAAGAGTGGTATTCTTACCATTCTTAACATCGATAAACCGAATAAAATGCAAGACCCGATACCATAATTGCAGGATTTAAAATGCAACAAAATACATGGTAGGTATATTTGCAAAAAAGGATGTTGTGATTTGATGCAAAACATTGGACGTAGTTACGCTGAAAACAATAGAGGACCTAGGATTGACCCCTGTGGAACTCCCAAGGAAAGCTCGATTTTATGGGTTTCAATTTTTCTAATTTAAAATGCCAGAATCAAAGATCAGTACCAAAGGCGAATATCACTATGTTCAGGAAGTAAACAAAGGAGTCCTATGGAGGCGTTTCAGGCAGGGGAAGAGTGTGAAGGGAACACAGGAATTTTAGCCTTTGCAGACTATTTACATGCACAAAAACCTATATAACGTGTGTGTGTGTGTGTGTGTGTGTGTTTCCTCCTCAGCTGTCCCACTCCAGGCTGTGATGGCAGCGGTCACGTCAGCGGGAAGTACGCCAGACATCGCAGGTATGAACCCCTTCAAATCTTTTAAATCTGGATTCAAAAAAGAAAAGATAATCAGAAAAGTGTTCTGAATTTTCTTGGTTGATTGCAAAAAACAAACATTAAGTGGTGGGGGTCGGCTGTGGCCCTCCATTCGGTCTTCAAGTTTCAAGTTTCAAGGCTTTATTGTCATTTGCACATTAGCTACAGTGTAGATATGGCAATGAAAAGTCACAGACTCCTCCAACAGTGCAACATATATATATATATAGACAGAGGTGGGAAGTAGTGGAGTACAAATACTTCGTTACTGTACTTAAGTACATCTTTCTGGTATCAGTACTTTACTCCACTACTTTTTACTTTTACTTCTTACATGTTGAACACAAATACCTGTACTTTCTACTTCTTACATGTTGAACACAAATACCTGTACTTTCTACTTCTTACATTTCCCAAACAGGCTGGTTCCTTTAGTTTGAATGTGTGTTTGGTGGCGTGATCATTATTATTTAGAGTCATTGCGTGCCTATTGATTTGAACACGATCCGTGTATCCATCATTTCCTGGTCTTCTCTAAAGAAGAGGGACCAATGAAAACGTTGTCATGTTGCCGTTGTTCAGCATGGAAACATTCATTCGCTAACAATGACATTATTGTTCTATTAATATAAAGGGAGGTCAGGTACTCTTTAAAACAGCTGCTAGTTATGGGTACTTTTTACTTAAGTACATTTCAAAGCCCTCTTTACTTTGACTTGAGTAAAGAAGTTTAGTCAGTACTTCTACTTTTACCAGAGTATTTTTAAACACGAGTATCTGTACTTCTACTTCAGCAAAAGATGTGTTTACTTTTGCCATCTCTGTATATATAGGACATAGAACAATTAAAACAGATTACAAATTGAAACGTCTCACTCAGCAGCTCAGAGTCAGAATCGTACGAACAATAAATTAATTCACGTCACGGTCTCATGTCTCCTGGACGTTCAGAGCTCTGCAGGTCGTCGCCTGCAGCGAAGTAAATCCAATGCTCGGTCACAGGAAAACCAATCAGGAGGAGACTGGAGCTGTGACGGCCCGGGGTCAAATCCCCCGATGGCTGTCCGTCCTGCAGACTGCTCCATGGTTTCTTCCTCAGATCTCTGGAGCCTTTGGAAACATTGAATTAGAAATATACGCAGGGGGGCTGCTGCAAGAAGTAACGCTTGCAACGAGTCTTTTAAGCTCATGTCCATTGCTGAAAGTTTTCCTGCAGTAAAACCGCAATCATAGTAAGATAACAGTGCTTTGTTCTTAATATTATCTTATATTTCTTACAATAAATCAAAACTAGGCAACTATATATGAGACGTGTGGCGTAGTGGGTTGTCCGTAGGTGTTCGGATCAGGGGGTCACAGGTTCAAACCCCACTGCAGTCAGAATGTCGTTGTGTCCCTGAGACACTTCACCCCAAATTGCTCCGGTGGGGATTGTATTGAGTATGTAAGTCGCTTTGGATAAATGTGTCCAACAAGTGACATGTCATGTAATATGTCATGATTTCATTTTCCTCCAATTGAAATATGTTGAACCCAATTCTTTGGGTGACATTATTCTGCACAGATCCAGGTTGAAAGATCACTTTTTTTTTTATAAACCAGGTGAAATATACATCAAAGCAGGTGCACTGCAGCTGCATTGAAGTGCACCACAGAGGCTTTCACTCGAAGAAAATTACATTTGAAGGCTGGATGTGAGGATGTGTAGGAGGACATTTGAGTATTTTTCCCGTTTTGAATAGAATTAAACATACGTTATGAAATCAAAGCTCTCGTTGAGATGATTTGATGTTATTTCGGAACATCTCTACGGTATTGGTTTAATAGTGTGTGTGTGTGTGTGTGTGTGTGTGTGTGTGTGTGTGTGTGTGTGTGTGGGCGGCTGTATATAGAGGTTATACGGCTCAGGGCAGCGGTGGTTTGATGCTCGAGGTAACGGAGAGATAATGAGAAGGGCAGGATGGCGAGTCGCTGGCAGAGCAGACTGATGGTGCTGCAAAGAGCACGAAGACTTTCAGGAACATTTAAAAATAAGAGCTCTGATTATTATAAATTGATTATTTTTAAAGGATGTAGCATAAGGTTTGCAAGTTGCTTTATGCAAAGATGTCTTTTTTAAGCAGACGAAGATGCCCAGGATTGTAGATGTTAATGTTTTAATGTTAAAAATGTCTTTATTTTTTCCTACCGCGATGGGATTTTAACCTTTGCAGACTATTTACAGTACATGCACAACAACTCACTACAAGAAAGGGAAAAGCCCCAAAGAAACATATTAAGGCCCCTTTAAGGATTTTGCATGCATTCTAGCTTAAAACAGTGGAAACAGGAGGTAAAAAAAATCTCACCGCAGGACTGTTTTTCCCTTTTATCGTGTCTCATAAATAGTCCTGCTGACAAATTACTGAAGTGACGGAGAAAGAAAGGCAGAAAGAGATTTAGAAAGAGAAGTAGGTCGTATGATGTCTTCCTCTCTGGGGAAACGGCATGCTGAATCCCTTAATCAGTGAATCATCAGCTGATCACAAGACTGCACTGTACACAAACGTCTGATTTCACAAAGACTCAGAGAGAGATAGAGAACACAGCATCTGCACAATCATTCCTAGTTTTCCACCTTTTTCCGCCTTTCTATACAGGTTTGGGAAGTTTCATCCAACTCCACCAACTATTTAACTTGCTTTGTTTGAGATTTATAGTCTTCACCAAAGTCATACGAGAAAATGTGCAGTATAAAGATGGTGCATGAAGTGTTTAGCTTGGAAAAAATGGCAAAAAGGCAAAAATACTGGAAGTAGTGAGGATCTACAAGCTCAAGTTGAGTAAAAAGGTTGCTTTTTTGTCAACTCTGGGGAAATAAATTCAGAGAATATTTAGATCGCTTCACTTTATTCATTTTCTTAGGTAGCTGCCTTGTGCTAAAAGTATTTAAAAGCATACAATTGATCTATCCCCCAACCCAACCTAAGCTAAAGGCGGCTAATGTTGGGCTATAAAGGAACTACAACACGGTCACATGACTTCAAGTCACCACCGCTAAGCTAAAGGTGGCTAATGTTGAGCTATAAAGGAACTACAGCACGGTCACATGACTTCAAGTCACCACCGCTAAGCTAAAGGTGGCTAATGTTGAGCTATAAAGGAACTACAGCACGGTCACATGACTTCACGTCACCACCGCTAAGCTAAAGGCGGCTAATGTTGGGCTATAAAGGAACTACAGCACGGTCACATGACTTCACGTCACCACCGCTAAGCTAAAGGCGGCTAATGTTGGCCGTGATAACGTTTACTCGTCTCATTTAGACACTTGTTAGCTACCGCGGTTTTTAAATTCACCAGTGAGTTATTTACTGACGTATTTGTTGTCGCAGAATAAAACATTTAAATCTCTTCAGCTTGTGTTAACCACAGACCTTATTTCAGGCTAACAACCAAAAACACATTCAAAAACCATTGAAGAGGGAACAAGAAGTGGTAAAATACGGATGAATTTCCAAGTTTTAGGACTCATTACTGCACCACTCTTTGTCTAACATATTTTAATATCATAACCACAGACCTTATTCAAGGCTAACAACCAAAAACATATTCACATAAACATTGACTTCCACACGATGGAACAGGAAAGTACTCATTCCTGCTCCTCCCTTTTTGGTTTTTAGAGTAAATCCCAACATTTCTCCACATCACTGGGATCTATAACTTCCTGAAGCAGAAACAGTCTGTGTGCTGAATGAATGATTCGAGAGGGGGGGGGGGGGGGGGGGGGGGGGGGGGGGGTGTTCAAAGTCATTGTCCCTCCCTCTCTCTCTCTCTCTCTCTCTCTCTCTCTCTCTCTCTCTCTCTCTCTCTCTCTCTCTCTCCTACCTTTCTTTGTCTCCCTCTCTGGAGGATGTCACCATGGCGACAGCACCGTGCTGCAGTATGAGGACCAGGAGGGATGCAGCCTGTCTCCAATGGCAACCGCTAGTATAGGATGTGAACATCATGTCGCCCACATTAAACACACACACACCGACACACACACACTGACACACACACACCTTCTGTTGGTGCCAAAGCATTGCCACACACACACACACACACACACACACACACACACACACACACACACACACACACACACACACACACACACACACACACACACACACACACACACACACACACACACACACACACACACACACCTAGATTTAATTATCACACTGCAGAAGATATTTCTGTCGTCTGAATGACTCTCTGCAGTGACACCAAGGACTAAGTTTTTATTATTTCTAACCATGAAAATATAAAAATTAAATATGTTTCTTTTCATGGGCATGCACGGCCACTTTGAACAATACTTTTTGGATGTTTAATTGGTGCAAAAACATAAAATAAAACATAAAAAAACAATGAAATAATAGTCATATTGAGTCTGATAATAACATCTTGCAGTTATTGTGAGTTATATTTGTAATTAAGGGGGAAAATAACATAATAATACTGCTAATAAATACAAATAGTAATGGATACATGATATATTATTTTTCATGGACCTGCAAGTTGATTTTAAACCATACTTTTTGATGTTTTATTTTTGCAAAACAATAAAAATACATGATGAAATAATATTCGCAATGAGTCTATTAATAACTTCATGCAGTTATTGTGACTTATTTGTAATTAAGGGGGTCTCTGTTAAATATAGAGCGCATGTTTATGTGTTTAATTGTGTGCGAAAGTGAGAAAAAACTCATTATAATAATAGTACTAACACATACTTCTAAATAAGGGATACAAAAACAATCATTTTTTCATGGACTTGCAAGTTTATTTTACATAATAGTTTTTTTTTATGTGTTTTATATTCTTAGCAAATATAAAAAAAGGATAAATGACAAACTTCTGTCCTATACAGTAGTGTCTATTTTTATCAATGAAAATAATTGATAAACATGAAAATGTAATGTATGTCTCATTTAAGCGAAAATGATTGCGTCACAGTCACAGGAATACTTGTTTCTGATTGGTTGATAGGCAACATGCTTCTGGTCTAAATAAGAGCTCAAGGTATATTAAACTGCAGGTAACCGTAGCAACAGTCTGTCATGCTCTGGGTTTAATCACAGCCTCTGTTTGCTCGATAAGTTGACAAAGGTATAGGAGAATATTATGGACTGAAAAATGTCCTCACAGCGATGAAAATTGACCTTTCTGGGGTCCACATAGAGACAGCAATTTACTCCAGGTGTCCTCAAAGAGACAATAATGGACTCCTGTTATCCAAAAATATAAATAAATGGACACCATGTTACCTCTTAGAGACACAAATGACCATCCAGGTATCCACATATAGACAAAAATATACTCCAGATGTCCTCGTTTGGACAAAATGTACCCCAGGTGTCCTCGTTCGGACAACATTTACTCCAGGTGTCCTCGTTTGGACAAAATGTACTCCAGGTGTCCTCAAAGAGACAATAATGGACTCCTGTTGTCCAAAAATACAAATAAATGGACACCAGGTTACCTCTCAGAGACACAAATGACTCTCAAGGTGTCCACATGGAGACAAAATGGTATGCCAGGTGTAAATGTAGAAATTGAAATGGGCTTTAGTTGCTTCATAGAGACAGAAATGGACTCTAAGTGTCCCTTTAGAGAAAATAGTGGACTACAAGTGTACAGATTAGGGAGAAAATGTAATCTTGGTGTCCTTGTAAAGACTAAAAGGATGCTAGAAGTCCTGATAGAGACAATCATGGACACTAGGTCCATGTAGAGGTAATGACTCAATGCTCAAAGAGCCTCTAGAGAAAATAATGGACTACAGGTGTCCTCAATGTGACAAACATGGACTCTAGGTGACCCAGTAGAGAGAATAATGCACTCTTTAAATCCCTTCAGAGACAATTATGGACCCAAGGTGTCCTCATAGAGACAGAGACTAATTTTAACTTATTATATATTACATGTTTTCCACAATTGTTGTTACTTTACCCTATTTCCTGCTGCAACACTGTAAATGTACCCGCTGTGGGACCAATAAAGGATTTTCTTCTTGAAACACAAATTTAAAATAATGTGAGCTTAGCGACATGAGGCTTCAAACAACCCATAACGCAACATTCTTTCTGCAGACGCTGTGTTATGGTATATTCTCTTCATTCGTACATATGATATGATGTTGGGAATGCAGTCCTCAAAACATCATTTTCAGACAAATATTGACTGCCTATATTTAAGCTAGTCCTCATTAGCATCAGTCAAGGTGTCTTTATACGGAAAACCAATGAGATATCAATCGATTTAACACGCGGGATATAATCAATCGCAGTGCATCATATCAGACTGCAGCAGATCAGCTCAGCACGAAGAGAAAATGTGATGTGTGAACTCCCCCCCTCCCCCTTTCTCTCTCCCTTCACATAATTACCATGCATAGTCTCTCGCCCCTGTCTGCAGCATTCCCTGGTTTCTGATCTGCTTTAATTACCACCAGAATTTTAATTGGCGGGAGACAGCAAGGTGGCTAAGGTCACACACACAAACATGCACACACACACACACACACACACACACACATAAGATGGAGGGATCATTTGAGGAGAATTGGTGTGTGTGTGTGTTTTCTGGTAGAAATACATGCCGCAGTGTTACATGAAATAGATTTTCTCTCTCTCTCTCTCTCTCTCTCACACAGTCTCTCCTTCTTAATCAATCCTAAAATTATAATTGTGTATTGGCTTGTTGCCAAATCATGAACAAAATCAAGTAATTAATTGTAGTAAATTGAATATCTGTCCTTTCATGAAGGAACTGAAACAAGTACAGACCATACGTGAAATACAAATGAAAACATCTAATGGAATAAACCTTCAGTGCTCTCATATACCTTTGCTTACTAATGCAATATGATGAAATATAATTATACTGCTCCCACTATGTTTCCTTTAGAAGGATAATATTGGTTATCTCACTGGTTTCTAATTAAAAAATCCCTAAAAAGTGAAACCCATAAAATCAAGCTTCCCTGCGGAGTTCCACAGGGGTCAACCCTAGGTCCTCTATTGTTTTCAGCGTAATGACATCAAATGTTTTGCAATCACAGCATCTGTTTTGGCAAATATAGCAATGATACTCTACTGTTTGTTGTGCTTTACATCCTGCAAATATGGAAACTGATCTTGCATTTCTGCTGCTTTATCGATGTTTTGGATTTGAACGAAAACCCCAGGTCCGTTTATCAATATCAAGCATACCAGTTTGTAAGAGACATTAAAAAAAATGGAATTGTAATTCATATGAAGGTTGGTTCAGAAGCAGGTGATTGAGACATTGACACTTAAAAAAAGAATACAACTTAATTGTTGAATGATTAAATGTTTTAATTTTATTGTCAACACTCAGTCACCTCCTCCAACTTTCCCTCCCAACACAAAATAAGCTCTTTCATATGGAAATGCCCTAATTGATTTCCTAAAATCCACATTAACGCCGTGTATAATTGTGCTTGCTGTTTGAGAGCAATTAAAACAGAATTTTCCCCACAGTTAATGACTATTATGGGATTTGCGTAATTGAGTCCCTGCTTGAATAAGCTTTGGGGTTTTTTTTTTTTAAGAGGCTGATTCTCTTTCTTAGCGAATGCGTGTAAAAAATAATCTGCAGTGTCTTCACACATGGACCAGCAGAAGAAGAAATACCTTATGCTTTTTCTGAAGACCATCCTGATGTAAAAGTTAAGCCATTTCATCAAAATCTTATCTTCAAAAGTGCATCAAGATTTGAAATGGTCACAAAACTTAAACTGTGATTTTAGGAAAACCATTCCATATATCCAAAAAACCCTTATAGTCAAATAAAGTTGAGAGTCTGGAGAGCTGTTTGAACTTTAAATATGTTTTCTCCGTTACAGTATGGAGAATCAGTATGACCACAAAGTTGGATGATTTTGAGCTCTGTTCACGTCGATTTCCCATTCATTCATATGATTAAAACGTTTGCACTGTCTTGCAATTCGCGGGTAGGTTATTATACAATTATAAGAAGACACAGGCTATATTTTGAACTCTCAAGTAAATGTTCATTATTACAGTTGTGATCTTTTGTCTATAAACCAACTAATAGTTCCAATATAACATACTGGCAAGTTGGGCAACCCAGTTGTGTTTGTTTTGGCTAAATTTGGTTCGTTAGTGGCAGGAGGGAAAGCTTCAGACAGGGCAAAAGTACACACATCCTTTACTCAAGTAGAAGTACCGATACTCGTGTTTAAAAATACTCTGGTAAAAGTAGAAGTACTGACTAAACTTCTTTACTCAAGTAAAAGTAAAGAGGGCTTTGAAATGTACTTCAGTAAAAAGTACCCATAACTAGCAGCTGTTTTAAAGAGTACCTGACCTCCCTTTATATTAATAGAACAATAATGTCATTGTTAGCTAATGAATGTTTCCATGCTGAACAACGGCAACATGACAACGTTTTCATTGGTCCCTCTTCTTTAGAGAAGACCAGGAAATGATGGATACACGGATCGTGTTCAAATCAATAGGCACGCAATGACTCTAAATAATAATGATCACGCCACCAAACACACATTCAAACTAAAGGAACCAGCCTGTTTGGGAAATGTGAGAAGTAGAAAGTACAGGTATTTGTGTTCAACATGTAAGAAGTAGAAAGTACAGGTATTTGTGTTCAACATGTAAGAAGTAGAAAGTACAGGTATTTGGGTTCAACATGTAAGAAGTAGAAAGTACAGGTATTTGGGTTCAACATGTAAGAAGTAGAAAGTACAGGTATTTGGGTTCAACATGTAAGAAGTAGAAAGTACAGGTATTTGTGTTCAACATGTAAGAAGTAGAAAGTACAGGTATTTGTGTTCAACATGTAAGAAGTAGAAAGTACAGGTATTTGTGTTCAAAATGTAAGAAGTAGAAAGTACAGGTATTTGTGTTCAAAATGTAAGAAGTAGAAAGTACAGGTATTTGTGTTAAAAATGTAAGAAGTCAAAGTAAAAAGTGGTCAGAAAAATAAGTAGTGGAGTAAAGTACTGATACCAGAAAAATATACTTAAGTACAGTAACGTAGTATTTGTACTCCACTACTTCCCCCCTCTGGAAGCTTTTGGACTTTAAAGATTGGGTAAAAACAAAGATGGCTACTGATGGTGTGCCCTCTGTCTCTCTTTAGCGTCTACGGCTGCCCGTTGGCCAAGAAGAGGAAGGCTCTGGAGAAACAGCCTCTGGAGCCGGCTGCCAAGAGGAGGCCTTTCCTCTCCGGGGGGGAAGAGGTCGTCTACACTAACTACCCGAATGAAGTAGAGAAGGTGAAGGAGCAAGGGGAGGTAGTGGAGGAAGACGAGGAGGAAGAGGAGACGGGTAGAGAAGGCGATGAAGATGTGGACGACGAGTTCTCGGAGGACAACGAGGAGCAGGAGGAAGAGGAGGACGAGGTAGAGGTGGAGAGGGCGGTGAAGACAATGGGAAGAGAACGAGCGGAGGACGAAGAAGAAGAGGAGGAGGAAGAGGACGATGGGATGTACGAGGAGGAGGAGGAAGTGGAGGATGGCGACGATGAAGACGAGCAGGATGACGAGGGAGAGGAAGACGAGGAGGAGGAAGACGAGCAGCCGAATCGTCAGCATGGTGAGTTAACTGATTATTTAGTTTGGCTGATTTCAGAACGCTGTTGCCCCACCAAGAACTTCTTCTTTGCTTCTGAAGTGTGAAATGAGCAAACATCCAACTGTGAAAATAATCCGCAAAGCTCCCATACACGTTCCTACTTATTATATTAACATTGTATTTTAAACATATTAGCGACGACGGCACTTGATCTACTTTTTCCTGATTAAGGGCTAGTTCCAAAATGTCGCCAAAAAGTTAGACAGTGTGCTGGAGCTTCTTTTGCAATCGAGCTACTCATCACCATTTTAAATGAAATAAGGATAGTTATATAAAAGATGTATTTGTTCTGCTGTGGCAAATATGACATCAGATCCTGGAAGCCTTTACGATCTTCCTTTGGGTGCTCTAGTTTCCTCCCAAGGTTACCTAACATCTCTAAATAGCCCGTATGGGTTGGATCGTTATCTGTCTACATGTGTCCGTCCTGTGATGTTTCCATGTGGCTATCAAGCCGTTTACAATACTTCTAAAGCAGTGCAATATATATATAAATATCCAGGAGATATACCTTTCCAAGAAAACAAGAGCATAGGTCACAGGGGAAGTGTTTAACCAAATATCTGAGTTTCTTTTGGGAAAGACAGTCTTTGAGGGTTATATCAAATCAAATAAGCTAAATAAGGCAGAGAATGTTGAAAGTGAAACAGTGAATGCAGGAGTCTATATACATCTAAATAGTATAAGATAAATAAGAACAGAATGTGAAATTAAATACTGTTTATTGTAGATGCAAGAAGATTTTTTGGGTAGTATTGCGTATAAGATGCCGAATATCTTTGTAAAACTGTAGCTCAATCTACAAGAGCTCAACAAAAGGTGGACATGTGCATGCAAGCCAAACAGCTGAAGCTCTCTGCAGCGAGAGAGGAGGAAGGGATGAGCTGAATCTGTGTTCGACCAGATGCTCTGCCTCTTTTCCCCCAAACCAACACCCCCGTGTCCTCAATCGCTTCTGACAGCGCCTCACGAATAATCTGGAGAGCAGCTCTGCTGAGTTATTAACTCCAGGGACGAGTCACATGTTCCTCTTCTTCTCCTCCTGAGAATATTTATGGCTCCCGAATCGGAGCACCTCACACGCCTCCCCTTTCTCAATTTCTCTGCTCTCATTCGCCGTCGCTGTCCTCAAAATCAACAGCGAGGCTGAGAGAGGAGAGCAGCTCTGGGTTGTGTGTTTTTGTGCGAGTAAACAGAGGATCATAATTGGGAGAGATGGGAGCTAATGAATTCAGGGATATACATGAGAAGAAACTGGATTAGAAGATGTAAAAAGGTTTCATTTCATTTTCATCTGCAGGATTTTCATCCTAAATGAACAGGAATTAATCAAATGCTCTGTCATTTCTGACTTATTTACTGTTATCTACTGTTTGTGTTGTTTACGGCATAAAGTGCTGAGTGAAACTATGATAGTGAATCAGAATCAGAATCAAAAACAGGTTTATTGCGCAGGACTGACATTATTATGTGATGTTTTGCATTTGGACGTAAAGCCTAAGAGTTTGTTGTTGGCGACCACTACAAACGGTACCACTTTACAATAAGACTACCCTTATAAAGGATTCAGAAAGGGTTTCTAATTAGGTTATGAATTAGGTTGTAAACACTTTATTAATCATTAAGAACCATTTATAAACCAGTTCTAACATAGTTTGCATACATCAACACAGGCTCACTATTTGGCAAGATGACTAAGCCTTATATTGGCTACTTAGCGAGAATCAACTCAGTGAACAATAGATACCAAGGATGCTGGCTGATGAAGGAGACGAAGTATGCTAATTAGCCAATATAAGACTTAACAGTACAGATAAATGTGGGCTCACTATTTGGCAAGCAACCGGTCACAGTTGCCCTGTTTATCTCATGTCTTATAAAAGCTTATTAATGATTTATAAAGTGTTCACAACCTAATTAATAAATGAATTACAAACTATTCGTAAACCCTTTATAAGGGTAGTCTTATTGTAAAGTGGTACCCTACAAACTCACTGGAATTAATCGAAACCTACTGTTGATGTTGTCAATGGTGCAACATACTGTACTTTACCTCTTGTTTCAAACATTTCTGTGCACATCAGATGATCTTTCTGACCTCTCGGTTCAAAAAGCCTCAATTTGTCATTTCAGAAATCGTGTGCGGTGAAAATATGCTGATAACTTGTTTTGCATTTAGATGTAAAAGCCTTTGTTTTTGTTCCGTCCCTGACAGTTGACAAGCACTACAAACCCCTCGGACAATCAAAGCTTCTTCCAATCCACAAGGACGACAACAACAACAACCACGGCACCATCAGCGCTGGAAACGGCACGGGGGAAGATTACGAGAATTACGACGAACTGGTCGCCAAATCGCTTCTCAACCTGGGGAAAATCGCAGAAGACGCCGCCTACCAAGCCATGACGGAGTCCGAGATGAACAGCAACTCTTCAAACAGCGCTGGAGAAGAAGAGGAAGATGATGAAGACGATTACATTCATCATGGCGATCGGAAAGGAGAACTGAGCGTGGATTTGGACAGTGACGTGGTACGGGAAACCGTGGATTCCCTGAAGCTTCTGGCACAGGGACACGGGAACATGATGCCGGATGAAGGATATCCAGAAGTTGGAGGAGATATCGGACATGCTAACGGACGACAAGGCATCGGGGTGAGGATCCAAAAATGGTTTTATTTTAACCTATTTTAATTTCTTTCTGTCAGCTTTACTTCAAGGGAATTTTGTTTCATTTCATTTTTAATTGTTCTGTTCATGGTATGCACAACTTAAACACCTATTACGCAACATCCACTTCTTCATGTCTCTTCTACATGAACATGTGTCCCCTCTTCTTCATGTCTCTTCTACATCAACACGTGTCCCCTCTTCTTCATGTCTCTTCTACATCAACATGTGTCCCCTCTTCTTCATGTCTCTTCTACATCAACATGTGTCCCCTCTTCTTCATGTCTCTTCTACATCAACATGTGTCCCCTCTTCTTCATGTCTCTTCTACATCAACACGTGTCCCCTCTTCTTCATGTCTCTTCTACATCAACACGTGTCCCCTCTTCTTCATGTCTCTTCTACATCAACATGTGTCCCCTCTTCTTCATGTCTCTTCTACATCAACATGTGTCCCCTCTTCTTCATGTCTCTTCTACATCAACATGTGTCCCCTCTTCTTCATGTCTCTTCTACATCAACATGTGTCCCCTCTTCTTCATGTCTCTTCTACATCAACATGTGTCCCCTCTTCTTCATGTCTCTTCTACATCAACATGTGTCCCCTCTTCTTCATGTCTCTTCTACATCAACATGTGTCCCCTCTTCTTCATGTCTCTTCTACATCAACATGTGTCCCCTCTTCTTCATGTCTCTTCTACATCAACATGTGTCCCCTCTTCTTCATGTCTCTTCTACATCAACATGTGTCCTCTCTTCTTCATGTCTCTTCTACATCAACATGTGTCCCCTCTTCTTCATGTCTCTTCTACATCAACATGTGTCCCCTCTTCTTCATGTCTCTTCTACATCAACATGTGTCCCCTCTTCTTCATGTCTCTTCTACATCAACATGTGTCCCCTCTTCTTCATGTCTCTTCTACATCAACATGTGTCCCCTCTTCTTCATGTCTCTTCTACATCAACATGTGTCCCCTCTTCTTCATGTCTCTTCTACATCAACATGTGTCCCCTCTTCTTCATGTCTCTTCTTCATCAACATGTGTCCCCTCTGTGTAAAGAGACTCTGAAAGTTTCAGGAACAAAGATTCTCTCTCTTTTTGTCCTGATCCATTTCTATAAAAACCTGTCTGAAAACGAGCTGATCAGATTTTGGCCACTTTATGATGTCATAACGATGTTTTGGCTTGTGTAACCATTAGCCAATCAGCAACCAAGGTAACCCCCCCCCTTATCACCTGAATCTCCTCCTAGAGCACCATTGTGTTCTTTGTAACCAAATCTCTCTCAGAGGGGCGTGGGGAGGGGCTCCTTATTTTCATCTAAAGTAACAGACAGAGAATCAGCACTTTGGAAACAGGGCTGAAACAGAGGGGATTATGGGATGCTGCAATGATCTGTTTGGTGTTTCAGCCAATCAGAGACAGGTTCTGAATATATCTGAGACCTATAATATATTGATGAAAAACAGTATAATAGGGGACCTTTAAAGGGGACCTATCATGCAAAATGCACTTTGTGATGTCTTTTATACATAAACATGTGTCCCCGGTGTGTCAGGGAACTCACGCAGCGTCAAAAAATAAAACCCTCTCTCTTTTCCTCCGTACCCAAATCTCTAAAAACGGGGGAACAACGGAGCTGATACAGATTTGCGTCCGATATGACGTAATATCTGAAATGTGGACCCACGGGCCTATCAGAAACGTTGCTATCAGAAACAATGCCCGACTGTTTTGGACGTAATATGGTCGGTGTTTACATTAGCATCGCTAACACTCAGAGCTAACCTGTACTGGAGAGCATGTGTGTGAAGAAGCAGGAAATAAAAAGGAACTCACCTTGTGGTATAACCGGCAAGAGAGAAAGCCTTTGAGCTCCATACTGTTTCAGAGAGAATCCTTGATAATCCATGATATGGCGTTTCATCACGGCAGCATTTAGTTTAGACAGTAGCTGCCGGGTCCCGCATGAGCTCAGCCCCCTCCTTTTTTCTTCTTTATCAATTCTTGAATTTTTTTCAAGCTTTATACCCCAAATCAGCACTTTTGAAACAGGAAGTGAAATAGAGGGATATGAGGCGTGGCTAGAATGGGTGATCTGTTTGGTATTTTGAGCAAAACACTTCATAGACATGTTTTTTATATATTAGTATATATCTGAGACCCATGCTATTGCCTAAAAATAGCATGATAGGTGACCTTTAATGTATAACAATTTTACAAAACATGTCTCTATAAACACACCGTACCCGAAAAGGAGCAGGGAGAAGAAAATAATCTGATATGACCGGCCCCTTTCTCAAAAAATAAATACATAGAAATAGATGGTCTGTCTTTCATATTTTCGTATTCACAGCCAATCATAACAGCATCGTTGGAAAATAAGAGAAACACAAAAACGTACCAAAAAATACTTAGTTCCACTTGACAGTTAACGGAAAGAAACAAAACAAAAAAACAACAACACCAAATTTCATTAGATTACTGTTGATGTTTTATCTTATTTTGTATTTATTTTAATATTGATCAGAATCAGGTTTATTAGCAGGTAGGTTGACACGTACGAGGAATTTGACTTGGTGTCGTGGTGCATACATAAAAGTAAAACAAGAATAAAAAAAACACAGATAGAGAACTATTATAAGAACACTATAATAACATTAACACATATTAAAAATAATAAAGAATATAGTAAAATGTACATAGAAATAGAATGGAATAAAATATGGAATAAAATTCAGCAGTAATACAAATGTTTTCTTCTTGGTCTGTAAAGCACTTTGGGCTGCTTTGTGCATGAAAGGAGCTCTACAAATAAAGTGTAGTATATTATTACCCACTCAAATCAAAGACATGCAAACATATACCACCTTTACAGCTCACTTACAAACATGGTTCACTGAGAACCTGCACACACTCGTCTGTGTTGGATATGGTGTGTGTTACATGTTGTGATCATGGATGTTGCTGATATATGTCACATGTATGTTGTTGTTCTCTTTTATCCTTTCGCCTCTATCTACTTGTCTTTCATCCTTTCTTTATAACTAATGCTGTTGATGTATTGTGATTTTAAAAAGGTGTCTATTATCATCTGGAAATTAGCAATGTTGGCTAAAGCTGCCCCATTTTGTGACAGTTGATCAATGGGGACTGTCCACGACACTATAAACTAATATACCAAACTAAATTATTCTCCAGGCGGACGAGAGCGAGGAGGAGGTTTGCCTCAGCAGTCTGGAGTGTTTGAGAAACCAATGCTTTGATCTGGCTCGGAAACTCAGCGAAACTCAATCCTGCGATCATCCGGCGCTCCACGCTCTTCATCACCAGCTCCAGAACCCCTCAGACCACTCGATGATGCACCACCTCAACAGGTACGCACACTACAAAGAGGCTTTTCATCATGCTTTTGTTTATTCCACAATACTCGTCCCCCTTTTCTTCATAAAATACGTATAATGTAATGTCTTGCGGCAGCCTTGAATACCATAAGGCACTTTTAAACTCCCTTTCTTCATCAAAAACATATAATGTCGATGTATATAGAAAAACAAGTAATGCAAATTCTCAATTACTTTCACATATCACCATAAACACTTGACCTCCATGCACCACCTCAACAGCTACGTCCAATACAAACAGGCTTTTGATCATGCTTTTGTATATTCCACACATTTGTACATAAAAGATACATAGAAATGTTACATCTTGCGGCAGCCTTGCCTTCCATAATGTACTTGTAAACCATTGATTTAGACAACAATGTACAATAGCTGTGACAACTTAAAGGGGACCTATCACGCAAAATGCACTTTTGTACGTCTTTTCTACATGAATATGTGTCCCCGGTGTTCCAGGGAACTCACCAAGTGTCAGAAAACACAACCCTCTCTATTTTCCTCCATACCCAAATCTCTAAAAAAGGGGCTGCAACGGATCTGATAAAAACTGATCCAGATTTGAACACTGTCCTGACGTCAGGACGGTGGCGCTACGGCTATTGGGCCAACTCCACCAATCAGGAGGAGACAGCCACGGCCATTGCCGTTCGAAAGCGCTGGAGACGCTGTAGTACATATGCCAGGCCAGTAGGTGGTGCTGTTCTCACTGAATCAGCCCTTGCTAAAACAGAGCAAAAAAATGTCAAATTGAGCAAAATGAGGCATGGCTAAAATGCATGATCTGTTTGGTATTTTGAAAAAAAAAAAAGTATAAATATGCCTTATATAGGTATGGTCCTACACTATATTATTCAAATATAGCATGATAGGTCCACTTTAACGTATTGACCCGAATATAAGACAGGTTTTTTTTCCTAGGAACAAATCTTAAAAAGAGGGGTCGTCTTATATTCGGGGTCTAGACTTTTTTCGATGTAATTAGACAGTCACAACAACAGATCGCGTCAAACGAGTGTTCCCCCGAGAGAGACACCGACTTAAAGTACGGTAACAATACAACAGGTGGAGAGATAGAGACCAACTCGAACAAAGTAGATCAAAAGTAGGGCGAGTTAATAAACAAGAGAGGCGAAGTTACGATGCCAATTTTAAGATTAGGGTGATCAACGAAGCAGAGTCATCAAACAACTGTCGAGCAGCAAAGACATATGGTGTTACTGAGTGTAACGTGAGAAGATGGCGAGCCCGAAAAGACCGCCCTTAAAAATGTAAACAGTCAGAGAAGAGCATTCCGCGGTCCGCAAAGGGGTGTGTTATCATTATTTAAAAATACAATTATTTTCTTTATAAAAACAAGATTTGGTCGTCTTATAATCAGGGTCGTCTTATATTCGGGTCAATACGGTACATACATGCTTCCACCTGTTCATGCACACACAACCTCACAAACCATTGACTTCCATGCATTAGCTCAACAGCTACGTCCACTCTGAAGAGTCTTTTGATCATGATGTTTATTCCTTATAATTATCCCCCTTTGTGACATATGAAAGCTTCTGCAGGTAGCTTAGAGCATTATGTATGCTAATGGAATATTAGCATGATTACCAATGACATTTTGTACTGTGACTCGATGGGTTCGCTTTGAATGGAGGTAAAGGGGGAGGAGGGGGAGATTCTGTGTGAGATGAAAGAGACAGGAGTATAATGGCGGTCTGAAAACGAACAGGAAGCTGAGTATTGTTTCATTTGGACCCCTTATTTATACACTCAACAGCTGAAACACAGCTCATGGAGGCAGGGATGTGAACTCGATTCGACTCTCGTTTGATGACTTGACAGAAAACTAAAGACTTGGGACTCGACATTAAAAGTTAAAGACTTTAAATGGACCCTAACCCTAAAGATTATCCCATTTCAACAGCAACAGCAAGTGCTATTCAAAAACATTATAAGTGTGCTTTTACTAAAGTCTACTACGTTGTTAACTTAACAACGTAACTGTATAAAACTCCATTAGCGACTGAGATGAACAGGAAATCCAATCAGTGACTGTTTTCCTGAATAAAACTGTTTTCTCCAGGCTCTAAAAACTGATTTGGAGCAGCTACAATAGTCTGGTATTTTGTTACCCAGAGAATTCAAAGGACTTAATTGTTATACACAATTGCTAAAGCGTAGTTTATGCAAATGTTAGGTATTAGGGTCCTTCAACAATGCAACATAAATAACAAAACAATAGTGCAATGGACACAGGAATAAGAACAATAGGTTGGTTTAAAGGTCCTCTTTTATGCTAATGTTCAGGTTTCATATTTGTATTGTGTGCCTTTACTGTGACATGTCTCCATGCTTTAACTCCCTCTGGGATTTTAGCCTTTGCAGACCATTCACATGCATTAAAACCCATAGGACACAAACAAAAAGCGTAAAAGGGCTTCTTTAAAATAGACTAAGATGAATGTGAAATAAACATTTTATACTGTAAACATATATATATATATATATATAAATATGTAGATATGAGGAATACACATGTATAGATAGGGATGGGTACCGAGCCCCGGGGCTGAATTATTAAAGACCGTGGTACCATTAAGCACCGACGTTATCAGTCTTTTTATCGGTACTGGAGACATGTACAAAATATATGTCATATGTAATGTCCGGCAGTGGCTCAGTCAGTAGGGGCTTGCTTGGACTGTGAGCCGGAGGGTCGTCGGTTCAGGTCTCCGACCAGACCTAAATATGGAGTGTGGACTTCTACTTGGAGAGGTCCCAGTTCACCTCCTGGGCCCTGCTGTGGTGCCCTTTAGCAAGGCACCGGACAACCCCCTTCCCCCCTCACTCCCATTGCGCTGTGCAATAGCTGCCCACTGCTCCTAGTACTAGACTCCTGGTGCTAGGATGGGTTAAAAGCAGATTTCACTGTGTGCTGTGTGTTCTGCATGTGTGACCATTACAGAGGGGTTCATCCCTCCAGTTCTATTCTATTGTATTATTGCTACACAAACATTATATTGCAGTTTTAGTGTCGCCAACTCCGTTTCTAAGATGCAAAAAGACTGCAGAATGCGTCTATGATTATTTTTAGTATTTTAGATCTTTCCAATCCAGATGAGAGATCTCTCTCTCTCCTGTCTGTGTGCGAGGGGGCGGGGCAGTTTACACACACACACAGCTGCTACATGCAGCAACACACACACACACACACACACACACACACACACACACACACACACACACACACACACACACACACACAGCGGAGATGGCGGAGAGAACGCGCTCCGAGGTGTGGTTAAACTTTACCCGTCTCGATGTGGACAATGCTCGTTGCCTAAAGTGCAATAAGAGTTTAGCATGTCAGGGCTGTAACACGAACAATCTGTCTAAACATTTAGCAAAAGTGCTCCACGTCCAGGCGGAGGAATGCACCGTTTTCGACTGTCTTTCTAGCAGCTCTGTAGCCCCATCCACGAGTAACGTTTCCACGTCAGGTGTTATGTATGCTAGCAGCAACACACGGAGCTAACTCAATGATACAAACATGGGTTAAAGATTAGAGGTAACTGAGTTATTTATTGTGTTAAAGTTTCAGCTATTCTGTTTACAATTCTGTCATCAGATTATTTAATACGATTTGTTAAAACACTGTTGTTTCTTTTGATGTGAAATATTATGTATTTCATTTAAATAAAAAGCAATGTTAGTTTTGTTCACAATGTGTTTAGTTAGTTTACCTTATTTTATTCTCCAAAAGAACCCATAAAAGTACCGTTAAAAGACCGGATCGATAAGCGGTATCGATAAAAGTAGTAGTACCGTTAAAACCTTAACGATCCCCATCCCTATGTATAGATGGTGGTGCGTTATAAACATATAGTATGTGTGGAGGCGTTTAAGGTAGGGGGGAGAGAGACTCAGGGATGTTAGCCTTTGCAGAACATTCACATGCACTAAAACCCATAGAACAACTTTAAAATAAGATGAATGTGAAATGTAATATTGTACAGCAGAATAAACACTTTATACTGTTAATATGTATGAAAATGTAGATATGAGCAATAGACATGTACAGATGGTGGTGCATTATTAACATACAGTATGTACGTGAAGACTCTTGACTTCCAATGGCCTGCGGGATAAAACTTTCTATAAATCTGGTGGTCATTTCTAATCTTCTTCTCACCTCTCAGGTACGACAGCTGCCAGCAGAGCGCTCAGGAGGAGCAGAGATCTCTGGAGCGCAGCTACTCCGACATGGTGAACCTGATGAAGCTGGAGGAGCAGCTGAGCCCCGGGTCCAGAGGCTTCCAGGAGGGAGACGAGGACACGACGTCTGTGAACTCTGACCGCTCCGACGAGACCTTCGACATGGCCAAGGTACGAGGTTAAGAGGCTGGAGGGTTGTTCTTGAAGCTTTATCCATCACGGCCCCTCGCTCAGAGGTGGGAAGCAGTAGAGTACAAATACTTCGTTACTGTACATGTTTCTGGTATCAGTACTTTACTCCACTACTTATTTTTCTGACGACTTTTTACTTTGACTTCTTACATTTTGAACCCAAATACCTGTACTTTCTACTTCTTACATGTTGAACACAAATACCTGTACTTTCTACTTCTTACATGTTGAACCCAAATACCTGTACTTTCTACTTCTTACATGTTGAACACAAATACCTGTACTTTCTACTTCTTACATGTTGAACACAAATACCTGTACTTTCTACTTCTTACATTTTGAACACAAATACCTGTACTTTCTACTTCTCACATTTTGAACACAAATACCTGTACTTTCTACTTCTTACATTTTGAACACAAATACCTGTACTTTCTACTTCTTACATTTTGAACACAAATACCTGTACTTTCTACTTCTTACATGTTGAACCCAAATACCTGTACTTTCTACTTCTTACATGTTGAACCCAAATACCTGTACTTTCTACTTCTCACATGTTGAACCCAAATACCTGTACTTTCTACTTCTTACATTTTGAACACAAATACCTGTACTTTCTACTTCTCACATTTTGAACACAAATACCTGTACTTTCTACTTCTTACATTTTGAACACAAATACCTGTACTTTCTACTTCTTACATTTTGAACACAAATACCTGTACTTTCTACTTCTTACATGTTGAACCCAAATACCTGTACTTTCTACTTCTTACATGTTGAACTCAAATACCTGTACTTTCTACTTCTCACATGTTGAACCCAAATACCTGTACTTTCTACTTCTTACATGTTGAACTCAAATACCTGTACTTTCTACTTCTTACATGTTGAACCCAAATACCTGTACTTTCTACTTCTTACATGTTGAACCCAAATACCTGTACTTTCTACTTCTTACATGTTGAACACAAATACCTGTACTTTCTACTTCTTACATGTTGAACACAAATACCTGTACTTTCTACTTCTCACATTTTCCAAACAGGCTGGTTCCTTTAGTTTGAATGTGTGTTTGGTGGCGTGATCATTATTATTTAGAGTCATTGCGTGCCTATTGATTTGAACACGATCCGTGTATCCATCATTTCCTGGTGTTCTCTAAAGAAGAGGGACCAATGAAAACGTTGTCATGTTGCCGTTGTTCAGCATGGAAACATTCATTAGCTAACAATGACATTATTGTTCTATTAATATAAAGGGAGGTCAGGTACTCTTTAAAACAGCTGCTAGTTATGGGTACTTTTTACTGAAGTACATTTCAAAGCCTCTTTACTTTGACTTGAGTAAAGAAGTTTAGTCAGTACTTCTACTTTCACCAGAGTATTTTTAAACACGAGTATCTGTACTTCTACTCGAGTAAAGGAAGTGTGTACTTTTGCCCTCTCTGGTAGTTATTGCAGTGTACCTCGAGTGTGGGCTCATTCTTTCTTATTTCTCTGTCTTTCTGTAAAGCGACTTTGCGTCCCCTGAAAGGCGCTTTATACATTTAAGTTATTATTCTTATTCTTAAGGGAAACCTGTCTCTGCTGGAGAAGGCCATCGCCCTGGAGTCGGAGAGGGCGAAGGTCATGAGGGACCGCATGATGGCGTCCGATCACTCTCTTCCTCGCAGAGATCATCATCATCATCACCACCGAGGAGAACACAGCTCCAGGCTGAGCTGCGCTGGAGAGGAGAGGAAGTCCAGGATGCACCACGACGGGATGAAGAGGGCGTACTACCCTAAAGGTAGGAAGAGGAAAGAGAGTGGAGAGAAACCCACACGATGACCCCCACTGTGTCAGCATCGATCCGTGCTCTGCAAAGTCCTGCATCTTCACGTATAGATTGGTTTACTCTTAAAGACTTATAGTGCCAGTTCTCGCCTATAGCGTAACAATCTTTTTCAGTTGTGTTCATTATTTATTTATTCATTACAGAGTCTTCGTTGTTTTCCATCCTCTTGGTCAGATATTGTATTTTATTTGTACAGGTCGGCTGGACTTCCAGAGGCAAATTAAGTCCAGACAGTCAGTGTGTGTGTGTGTGTGTGTGTGTGTGTGTGTGTGTGTGTGTGTGTGTGTGTGTGTGTGTGTGTGTGTGTGTGTGTGTGTGTGTGTGTGTGTGTGTGTGTGTGTGTGTGTGTGTGTGTGTGTGTGTGTGTGTGTGTGTGTGTGTGTGTGTGTGTGTGTGTGTGTGTGTGTTAAAATCTTCACATATATAGATATTTTACTGTAAAAAGTCTACTGCTGTTTTCAGCACTCTATAGATTTTGTTACTCTCTTATAATGCTGCTCTCGCTTATAGCCTAACAATATTTAACAATTGTGTTCATGAGGAGTCTTCCAGAGGCACTTTTAGTCCAGAATCTCCATGTTAAAATCTTAAAGTAGTATAGTTTCAGACCCCCACTGTGTCAGCATCGATCCGCGCTCTGCACAGTTGATTCTCCATCTTCACATATATATGTTTTTACTGTTATCGAGTTAACAATTGTGTTTATGAGGAGACACATTTTGTCCAGGCAGTTTGTTGCAAAAGTATCTCCATGTTATTAAAGTCTAATAATGCTGCTCTCGCCTATAGCGTAACAATATTACACCATTGTGTTCATGAGGAGTCTGTTCAGATATTTTATTTTATCTGTGCAGGTCAGCTGGACTTCCAGAGGCAAATTCAGTCCAGTCAGTCAGTGTGTGTGTGTGTGTGTGTGTGTGTGGTGTGTGTGTGTGGTGTGGTGTGGTGTGTGTGTGTGTGTGTGTGTGTGTGTGTGGTGTGTGTGTGTGTGTGTGTGTGTGTGTGTGTGTGTGTGTGTGTGTGTGGTGTGTGTGTGGTGTGTGTGTGTGTGTGTGTGTGTGTGTGTGTGTGTGTGTGTGTGTGTGTGTGTGTGTGGTGTGTGTGTGTTTGTGTGTGTTAAAATATTCACATATATAGATTTTTCACGGTAAAAAGTCTACTGCTGTGTTCAGCTCTCTATAGCCTATAGCGTATCAATCTTTAAAACGTATGTTCATGAGGAGTCTTCATTGTTTTCCATCCACGTGGTCAGGCATTTTATCTGAGCAGGAGACACTTGTCTGGGGTTTTTTTTTTTTCATGCCAGGACTATTTTTAACACGTCGGCTGGACTTCCAGAGGCACATTTAGTTCAGTCAGTCAGTGTGTGTAGCTCGACACAAATCAAACTACAATAGTGTTCCCAGCACCTGAACGACATCATTTCATAACAGCTTTAACAAACACATGCTGCAGTACAAGGGAGCTTTAAATCTGTACAAAAAGCCACACTGTCAGATAATAAAAACACTCATTGTTCTGTACAACAAATATTCCTAAAAACAGTTTGACCGTAGTTCACAAAGGCATCATCTCTTCATGTTTCCTCTTCCAAATGTGCCAGTTTTACACCACCTCTATGCATCATGTTGGAGCTGAATCTTCTTTTTACTCCAGAAATACGACCCCAGGTCAGAAAGGAAGTAGTTTATCTTGTCTTTCTGACTTATTGTAATTCTCAACTCTGCAGCCGCCCGAGGCTTTCGAAGCTTAAGCAGAACAACTGTAACTTTAATGTCTGTCTTCTCCCCTCTTGTTTCCAACATCTCTGTGCACATCAGATGAGTTTTCTGACCTCTCGGCTCATAAAACCTTTTAAAATCCCATTTTGATATTTCAGAAATGGTGTGCATGACCGCCAATGAGATAATGGCCGTTTTCAGGACCATCACGATATATCGTTTTTCTCTGACAGCAGCTTATGTTGTTAATAGGCCGTTGTGGTAACATCAGACTACTGGCTTGTCAGGCATGAGTAATAACAATCTGCACGGCCGTTAGGAGAGAAAATCCATCTGTGGGACAATATCTGGGGCCTATTTCTCTAAAAAAACACTAACAATACAAAACAATGCCACTGTGTGGTTATCAGCTACCAACAGATTCAGATTGGGTTCAGACTGCTTTTAATACCAGGCTTTAATCTGGCGCCCATACATGTGCAATTTGTTTGTATACAGCAGAGGGGAGAAGTAGTGGAGTACAAATACTTCGTTACTTAAGAGAAATTTTCTGGTATCAGTACTTTACTCCACTACTTAACACAAATACCTGTACTTTCTACTTCTTACATGTTGAACACAAATACCTGTACTTTCTACTTCTTACATGTTGAACACAAATACCTGTACTTTCTACTTCTTACATTTTGAACACAAATACCTGTACTTTCTACTTCTTACATTTTGAACACAAATACCTGTACTTTCTACTTCTTACATTTTGAACACAAATACCTGTACTTTCTACTTCTTACATTTTGAACACAAATACCTGTACTTTCTACTTCTTACATGTTGAACACAAATACCTGTACTTTCTACTTCTTACATGTTGAACCCAAATACCTGTACTTTCTACTTCTTACATGTTGAACACAAATACCTGTACTTTCTACTTCTTACATGTTGAACACAAATACCTGTACTTTCTACTTCTTACATGTTGAACCCAAATACCTGTACTTTCTACTTCTTACATGTTGAACACAAATACCTGTACTTTCTACTTCTTACATTTTCCAAACAGGCTGGTTCCTTTAGTTTGAATGTGTGTTTGGTGGCGTGATCATTATTATTTAGAGTCATTGCGTGCCTATTGATTTGAACACGATCCGTGTATCCATCATTTCCTGGTCTTCTCTAAAGAAGAGGGACCAATGAAAACGTTGTCATGTTGCCGTTGTTCAGCATGGAAACATTCATTAGCTAACAATGACATTATTGTTCTATTAATATAAAGGGAGGTCAGGTACTCTTTAAAACAGCTGCTAGTTATGGGTACTTTTTACTGAAGTACATTTCAAAGCCCATACTTCTTTACTTTTACTTGAGTAAATAAGTTTAGTCAGTACTTCTACTTTTACCAGAGTATTTTTAAACACGATTATCTGTACTTCTACTTGAGTAGAGGATGTTGTTACCTGTTGATTCAGCTCCACCTCATCTCTCTGTTTCTTTCCAGACTCTTCCAGGGGGGAGAAGAAGGAGAGTAAGTGTCCGACGCCGGGCTGCGATGGGACGGGTCATGTGACCGGTCTGTACCCTCATCACCGCAGCCTGTCCGGGTGTCCTCACAAAGACCGGGTCCCGCCTGAGAGTAGGTCCCTCTGCCTGGATGTTAAGCAATTCAAACACACCCTGCTTTACAAAAAGAACATCTAAATAATAAGTCTAACAAGTCATTCTTTAGCTAGTTAGTGTGATGGTTGGTTGGGTTTCAATCATTTCTCAGAGCTGCTAAGGACGCAGGAATGATATCATTGGTTGGGTTAAACCTTCATTTTACCCTCAAATTCACTGTGGTCCAGGAAGTAGGCAAAATAGCAAATGAAATGTCAAAGAAGGAGCTATTCACAATCAGAATCAGAATGAGAATCACAATCAGAATCAAGTTTATTGCCAGGTACGTTTACACATAAAAGGAATTTGCTTTGGTATCTGGTGGTGCGAACATAAACAATCTAAGAAAATAAGTCGCAAAGTAGATGAAAAGAGAAATATATAAGGATAATAAAAATTAAGTATTTTTAAGAAACAATTTAATTTAAAAAAAGATGCTAAAAACAAGTATTTTCACCAAATGTCTAAATAATCATGCAAACTATCTAATGTTGATATCCAACTTTAGGGTACAACAACTAGATTTAACATCAGAGGTTAGCTAATGCTAATAAGCTGATTTAGACCAGGGGTTCCCAAACTTTTCAAAATAACAGTGCCAGAGACTGGCGAGGGGGTGCAAGTGAATACATTTATAAATTTACGTTTTCCGCACTCTCGTGGGAATATCTCCGCAATGGAGCGAGCTTACGTTTCACTTTCAATTGCATGATATAGCCCAGTGCAACACCTTCGTCACACAAGTTGCCACTTGTTTGTACCATTTTCAGGCGACTTGTAATCTGTTCTAGAAAAACGATGTGTTTTTTAGGATTTCAAGAAGCATATAAAACAAACAATGGATTAAAGTCTAAGTGGAGAAACACTGCGCTAGTGGATTGTGAACGGGGGGGGCGGGGGGGGAGGGGGGGAGCCTCGCTGCGGGGGAATTCTACGGATGGCCAGTCCGTCCCTGAAAAATGTGTATGCACATGTCGCGACCCCCACGCGAACCCCTGATTTAAACAACTTAATTTGGTCACTTTGCATTTGCCTGTTTGGTAGAAATGCCTATAAAATTATTTTTGATTTGTCATAATTTGGCTTATTGATTCTCACTGGGTCCATAGGTTGTTTTACAAGAAAATAAGAGCCAATCACCTTTTAGTTTTATAACTTAGAGTTGGAGACGTTGGGTACTTGTAGTATTTATTATGTGAAATGGCAGCAAAACAGTCATCGCTGGCAGTAATGAAGCTAAAATAGTTAATAATTAAATAACAGATAATATAAATGAATTAGGCTACTTTGTGGTAGGAAAGGAAGTGACCTCTGAGAGATGTTTCTAGATCTAAAACCATAAAAGATTAGTTTTATTTAAATTTAAATCGTCCCAAAATGTACTCACTGACTTTATCATGGCTGCTTTAAACGTAAAACATCACTTACTTATTTCCTTTGTTTACATTCAGATCCTGGATACTGTCACCTCTTTTCGGAAAACTCTTAAACCTACATTTCCATTGGACACATTTGAGATAATCCCAACGTTTTTAGAACAATATTATAAGAGAAACACAGACTTAAAATGACTTGTAAGATTGATTGTTTATCAGGGAAAGTGTTGGGCATGTAAGCTATCATGCATTCGTCCTGCATGACTACATCTGTGTGTGTTTTAGAGAGAATCTGTGCGTCACATCTGGAGGATTGTTTGCTTGAGACTCCTGGGTATTTTAGCATCTTTTTGTTCTTGAACATTAAGTTATTTCTGCACAAAAAACCTCTTGTTTGTGGTCTCGGTTCTTGTGGCACAAATAGAGGTTTTCTTTACTTTGCTTTAGTTTTTGTTTCCCTCCTTTTCTTGCTTTCCGTTTCCTCATCACACCTGCCTGATGTCTGGTTTTGGTGTCTGTGTTGCTGCATGAACAAATGGATTAATTCACCTCACAAACAAACCTGCATGAAAACATGAGACTGATTTATATCACGCACCAAACTCCCAGGTAATATGGGACATTAGGTCAGATAAAACAGAGGCATCAGACCTGCAACATGTAAAAGAATGAAGTAGAAACTTAAATCAACAACATTATAAATAGCAAATATATACGGTAGAGCTGAGAATATTTCAGTTATGCTTTGATTTAGGTCTTTTCAGCTACATGTTGTCTTATTTATAGCTAGTGATGCTCATAAGCTTTTAATGCAAACACATATAACTTAGTATTGAAGTAAACAAAGTAGTCCAATGGAGGAGAAACTCCCTCTGGAGGTAACTCAGGGATTTTAGCCTTTGCAGACCATTTACATGCACTAAAACCTATATAACGCACTACAAGAAAGGGAAGATTAGGGCCCCTTGGTGTAGAGACATGCAAGAAAAGTGCAGGAAATCATTACAATGTAGATGGATATATAAAATATAAAGAGGAAACCTTAGTTGTTACATAACTGTCGTTTCTTATGATGCAAAACGTTTATCACCCCCGACATTGATCCTTTACCATCTGCAGTCACTAGCAGATTTAACAGTGCATGACAAACGTTTGCTTCCAGTTTATCGTCTCATGACATTTTATGAAATGAGCACAGTGTCAAGAACAAACTCTGAGGCCTGAACCCAAAAGCACAACTCAACACAGAAGGTTTATTCAAAATAAAGTCTTTTATCTGGTCTGGTTTTGACATAGTAAACAAAGTTTCAAACAAAAACACTCACTAGAGGAAAACGTAACCAAGCTAACAAAACAAAATCACTCAATAGAGGACAAGGCACTGAGCAAATCAATAATCTTGGCTTGGCGATATATATGCTGGTAGTCTGCACAAAACGAATGGAGACTACGACAATATATACACCTGAAACGAGAGGGAGAGTTACTTTTCAAAAGAAAACAGGAAGGCACCAAGCAACAAAAAGACAGTACAAAAACGAATTTAAATAATCTTTCCAGACACAGTGATCAAAATGCAAATAAAGTGTGTGTGTAGCTGTAATCGTGCTCGTTTTGTTAAATTCAGTGGCCTGTTGTCAGTCAAGCAGCTGTAATGTAGCGCTATAAAAATCCCATGTATTATTATCATTAATAATGTGTGCATGCCTAACCGTCGCTGCTGACCATTTACATGCACTAAAACCTGTAGAACACTACAGGAAAGGACAAATCCCCCAAAACTAAATGTAGAGACATGCAAGAAAAGTGCAAGAAATCATTCCGCTGCAGATGGATATACTAGCAGATTATAATACGATAGGATACGACACGACAATACTTTAATGGTCAGATCAAGTCTGAAATGCTCCTTGCATCACAGCAGCTCCATGTGTCACATCAACAGACACATATCAAGACGCAATACATGAAAAACAAACAACAAACATTTAACATAACAGCACAATCACTGAGAGAAAAGCTGCTCAAAGAGCCTTCAGTGTGCATTTCATAACAGTGCATGACAAACGTTTGCTTCCAGTTTATCGTCTCATGACAGATTATGAAATGAGCACAGTGATCAAAATGCAAATCAAGTGTGTGTGTCGCTGTAATCATGCTCGTTTTGTTAAATTCAGTAGCCTGTTGTCAGTAATCTGCAATGTTTGCATGCCTAAATCCGCTGCTGAGCGCCCGGTGACTCTCCTGTCGTCTCCTAACCCTTCGCTGTCTTTCTCACCTTTTCCTGTCCCTCAAAGTCCTTGCCATGTATGAGAATGTTTTAAAGTGCCCCACTCCCGGCTGCTCAGGACGGGGTCATGTCAATAGCAACAGGAACTCGCACCGCAGGTGAGTGAGCGGCATTCAGACGGCCGCTAACACCCCGAAAAACACCGTGAATGTGGCAGATTTACAGAACAGTTTCAAGTTTCAAGTTCAAGGCTTTCATTGTCATTTGTACAAAGTTACAGTGTAGATATGTCGATGAAAATCTGAGGTCACAGGCTCCTCCAACAGTGCAACACAATAAAACAGATAAAATAGTGCAAGTAAATACAAATAAAATAGTAAAATAGTGAAATAGTTCAATAAGAGTCTATGTACAAGTAATTGGAATATGATATATTAGATAACTAATGTGTAAGTTGCAAACAGATGAATGTTATGGATGTTCTTT